>NC_028354.1:5053021-5103922 GCF_000741045.1 Vigna radiata var. radiata
GACATAAGGGAATTAAAGAAATTGATATAGAAGAATTCCCTAGGAGTACAATTCTTTCAATTCTAGGTTGTAATCTTACATCATGTATCCCATACCAACGAAGAAAGAAAAAAAAAACACTTTGTATAAAGGAAAAAGGACAAGGGTTAGGCAAGGGTTTATGATTTTTTTTTTTCAATTGGGGCAATAGGAATGACAGAGAAAATGTTGGAGTGAGAGAGATGAAAGAGAAAGGGTTGAGAGGAATGAGGGAGGTGAGTAAGAGTTTGGAGGGTTTGGTTTTTTTTAGTTTTGAGAATGAAAATTATTTAAATATCTTTGACCTTAAAACTTAGAATCCATGATAAATGAGAATATTTTTGTCTATTATAATCCGGTACACATTGTTAAAACATACCAACTGAAAAACAGGCATACGCGTGTTAACAAACCCCATATATATATATATATATATATATATATATACTGGGCCCAAAGGAAGTTCTATGAGAGGATTATTCAGTAATATCTCACAACTCTCGAGACAAACTCTGGAGAGTACAATCCTTCAAACAGTCACATTTACTCTTCTTATAATTCGTATATCCATCTCTTATCCCCAATTTTCATTATATTTAGTTAATAGAAACACAGAATTGTAAGAAGTACAGTAACTGCAATTGACGTATTACTTGCAGCCTCGAATAGAACAAGTTGTTCATACATTCAGGATCTCCCTCTTAGTTTTATATAAAGGATCTCGAGGCGCATCAATAGGTGGCTCTGTCACATTGTAGCTTCCATAATCACTCTGTGCACATCTAATGTACTACACATTTGACCAAAACGACAGCATCCATTAAACAAATTAAATATTATATATGAAAAATGAATTACTCTAAAAATCGTATCTAGCTCGTTGTTTACATTTTACTTCGTTAGGAACAGAGGCACAAGTGATTAGAATGAAAAAAAAAAAATTAACACGACGAGGAACGGAGGCACGGGTGAGATGAGAACAGGCACGGGACTTACCAGGTGATGAACGACAATGAAAAACAAAGCAATGGGATTCGCCAGCTCTCTTGGGCGATTCTTCTAACAAAGGGAAAATTGAAACAATAAGACGAGTGGGTGAGACGAGCCAATGAAGAATAAAAGAGATGGAAATAATGTTTCAAACCTGATGAATGTGGTGGCGCCGTCTAGGGTTTCTTAGGGCTCGTCGGAGCAAAAGCGTCGGAGGCTTGAGAGCGTCGGCGAAAACAACCGTGGGGGACAATGAGAATTGTTAGCGAAAATTCTTCAATGCCAGAGGAGTCCAGAGAGCGGGACAGAGGAATGAGAGTGAGAGGGAACGTATAATGAAATTACAGAGAGACTGAGAGGGAAGAATGAAAATTTAGTGAGGAATAGATATTATAACTGATTTTTAAAAAGTCTTTATATAATACATTAATAAATTTCCAATTTCCAACAGGTACTATATGTACTTTATAATATTTATACTTATTATTATAGTTAATATATAAAATTACGTCTTATGTCTTAAAGTTATTTATAATATTGTCTTAACATTTAATCTATTATAATAGATAATTTTATCCGTTATAATAAAATATGATTTTTCTACTAATGATTACTCAAATCAAATATTTAGCGTACTTTTAAAATTAAACTTGTATTTTTATGAATTTATTTTCTTTAATTAATTATTTTATTGTAATATTTGAATTGATATGTTGTTTATACTTTTTTATTTCCATGATAAGATTTTATGAATTTACAAATCGATTTTACGATAAGGAATCCTCACAAGTTTAGGTAAACTTTTGATATTGATATCATTTTATAAAAGTGATACTCTAATGAATAACATGAGAACAGCGTTGACTCGTGACAATATTATAATTTCGGATTGAATTGAATCAAAGGCTATTATTAGCAAAACTGTAGAGCAAGTATAAACTAAGCACAACATTATAAGTGCAGGAAACGCTGTGTTGGTCTCTAGAAATTGAATTTTCATCAAGTGCTGTCTACACTAACCCAGTACAAGGTGTAAGCAAAAACACGTCACTCATATGTTATTTACAAGATAATCAATCACGCCAATGACCAAAATCCACGAGGAACTTTACATGACATATACCAGACAACCTTATTTATAAGTTAATATACATATGAATCTTATTCGCATGAAAAAATCGACATGGAGCTGAAATGCACAGGAATCTATGGCTGTCCCTTTTGTCCTCTTCATCTTCACCTTCTACGATCAATACAGTCCAAGTTGCTTAACTTCTGGATCAGCTAGCAGAATTTCCTGAGCAGAACCATGATCAAGCAGACTTCATGAGAAGATAAATTCATCAAACAAATCATCCATTATCATCTCTTCTAGTTCAAGTGCTACGTACTCCTCTTCCTCTTGAAGGATCATCCACCCTCTTCCTTTTGCCAAATCTCGACCCACAACATCATCTAATGTCTGATCTAGCTCAGGTCTCAAGGTCAGGTATGAATTAACACTAGTCCACACTTCATTCAGAAGATAGTTCCCTTTAGGCATTGGCTGGAGGCGGGGGTTGAAGGAGAATGGTCTTGGAAAGTAAGTTGGTGACCTTCCATAAATTTCGAGCAGCACCTCGTTCACTAAGTTAAAAATGAGTTGGTGATCATAATGGTTGGTTGTCTCTTCTTCAGAGGCTTCTATTTCATGCAGCAAACTTGCTTCCAAATCTTTGAACAAGGAGGGCTTCAGTGGCTGGTCTATTGTGTATCGCATCTGACTGTGCTCATTTCCCAAGAATCCCGAAAATTCAAGAACATTTTTTAAATATTTGAAATTGGAAGGGTAATCTGTATCTTCAGCTGTTATTCCACTTGCATTTCTGTTGGATGAAGAGTCTGGCCATACACTTCCTTTATCTGATAAATCAGCTTCCAATTCCTCCAATGTAGAGACTTGGGTATACAATTCTGTGCCTGAAATGATAATGACCAAACCAGTCAGCAATTAGTCAATTGCCTCTGTTGTAGTTCATATCACAAATATCAAGAGGGGGAAAAGTGACTGCAATATTTCATCCAATATTTTTGTTTTACTTAGAATAATAAATATCTTTATGATATCATGACATCTCAAAGAAATACTTAGTCTCATGTATATCAACATAAGTTTGGTACCTTCTTTGTGGCTGGTTATATTGTCCTCGCAGGCAGTTTCAAGAGTTGGCATCACCTCCTTGCTAAGATAGGCAGTCATATTACTCATTTCCTCTATTTCTTGTGTAAAACTTTCATCCCCCACTGCTGCCTCATCCATGTCCTCCTTTTGGTCACAGGTAACTTCATCAATTTTCTCCAAAATCTTATCTGTTTCCACAATTTCAACCTCTTTAAAATTATCAAGTGATTTATCCATCTTCAAAGGAAGACTCACTGATTTTCTATGAACACGATCATAAGTTTCCTCGGTATTCCCTACATCATTTGTATCAAAAAGTACCTCTTGTACAAGGAAGCCTAAAGTCTCGAGATTAGGCATAGAGAAATTACTTCTTGAAAAGTTAGGAACATGTGCACTCTTGTGGATCCTATCCTCGTGTGTCAATTTTAAGCTTTTAGACTTTGAGCTTTGCCACTTAGCTTCTTTGCTGAAGCTTTTCTCGAACAACTGAGTATATCTATCCAATGATTCATTTAGAGAAGATGTTCTCCGCATGAGCCGGGCATCATGTCTGTTGGAATCATAATCAGAAGCTTTAGTTTCATTTGAGCTTTTGCTCCTTTTGTATACTTGAACCACGCCATCTTGTAAACTTTGCGAGATCTCTTCCTCATTATTGATGATGCTATATTCAGGCGAAGCTCTGTGTTGGATAGCTTCAGCAGAAGTTTGCTTACCACTTTTTCTGAATTCCACAAGAGCATGTTTTATCTTCTGCTTTATAGCTTTGAATTGATGAAGAACCAACTGATTCCACCCTCTGTGATTTGATTCATGAGAAGACCTTGAAGAAATAATTGCTTTTTGTTTCATGGCACTATCAACACCAAGATCACTCACCAAAGTTCGTGGCTTCTCATAAGAAATATCTTTCACAAAACTGGACATTGACATGTTTGATTCCTGGGTAACATCAAACAGTTTTTCTCCCTTTGGATAAATTTCGTTTTGCTTGTGTTTTAACGACCTAGAGCTAATGTTCCTCATCTGTGAAGTTGAGGCTAAAGGAAATGACCCACATTTTGTCAATCTTGCTTTGGTTTGGGAAGGTTGATGGAATTTTTTCCCACTGAAGTCCATGTCTCGCAGAAATTTGAGTAATAAATCCTTCTCCACCCTAAGAAACTCAAAAACATCAGAATGTTTCTCAAATTTATAGGAAATGTCGCCATTATGCTTGTTTATTTCCGTAGGCTTATGGTTAAGGTAAGCTTCTGTTGTCTTGCCATTTTTTTCCAGATGAAGTCCATACTCCTTACTGGCCTGGTTTTTCCTCGAGTAGTCCATGGTATCACTGCCTTTGGAGTATTCTTTCTTAAACTCTTTTCCAGTTCGTGTTTCCTTTTGGTTGTATCTGGGAGAACTTTTGCCTGCAGCATGCAGTTTTTCGCTTTCTTGTCTGACCTGATATTCATACAAGACATAATTACAATATTATACACAAATATATCCATGTTAAACAGAAGATCAATCTATAGTTGTTTGTGGCCACCTCCTTAAAATAAGAGAATAGAAAGTTTTCAACTTACCAGGAGGGGCTCCCATTCTGTAACTCCATCTTGTTGGTCATCAAGTTGGTTATACAAAATGGTTTTTCTCTTATCTGCAGTAAAGTCAAAGAGCTTGTTAAGTATGTAAAGTCATTGACAGAAGCAAAATGTGGTCACGATGATTCAAGAGAGAAAAATGTCAGGTTATCTTAAAAGTCAGGATTAAACAAGATTATTATTTAGAAGAATTAATTGAAAAAGTGAATAATTACTGAGGGAGTAATTTGTAGCATACCCTTATGTTGTATCATGTAAAGGTTTTGATGAAGGCAAATATACAAGCACAGTGGGTTCCATATTATATATTAAGCCAAATGCAATGTTCCATTTAGAAATAGAAAAAGAAGCAAAATTTAAGCAATGATGAGTGAGAGAACCAAGATTTGCTGTCAAATTGCTTACATGTGGCATGTCTTCTCCTTTTGTGGGGAAACACCTTTTTTACGCGCCAACGATGGTAATCAAGAATTTTAAGCATGCCCCACATGCATCCTGGATTATTGTCCTGAATTTGAATAGCGGTCTGGTCGGAAGAAATCAGGTCCTTTCCCATTACTGCTTATCAGGGTAGTCTTGTTCTCTAGTTTTTGAATCCACTCACCAGGCCCCTGTTTCGCGGAACCTTCATTAAAAACATAAAGAAAACATCTTTACGTCACAGACACAGAATCTCAATCTCAAATTCTGATAAGCTTTTGGCGTCTTTTCTACTTTCCTAAATAACCAAGCACAACAGAATAGCTTCTCTGACCTTGTTCTTCAATCTTCCCCTCAATATCAACAACAAATAGCACCCGGAACTTCCCAATATAACAAAGAAACGGAGATTAAGAAACTGAAATTCCCCTTCACTTTTAAGCAGAAAAGATTATATTTCCATCGTACAAATTCATTATCAAACATTCATACCTTTTGCAGCTATTTGCTACTTACTGATAAATTCTAATTATCCCCAAACAATAAATAAAACAAGAACATATCGGACTGCAACCTGGAGGTTCGCTAAATTCAATCAATTCAAACAAAACCGAAACCACACCCATACTTTTCATAACAATTAAAACATGTAACAGAAACATGGGAAACATGCATCCAATCAATATACAAAGAAGAAGAAAAAAACAGAGATAGAACTTGTAACGTGAAAAACAAAATTAATGAAAACGAAAATCTCTTTCCAAGATTTAACATTGAGTGAGACTCTAACCTCTAACAGGTGAAGAAAAGGAGAGTTGGCAGAATTAGAGAATAAGGACGGCGCAAAAAGGTGTGAAGCAGTTTGATCAGAATAAGGTGGCAGAAGCATAAAAGAGGAAAGAAAGACAACTAAAGTACAAGTCAACTTTGTATGAATAGGTTATTATTATTATTATGGTGGGTGGCTGCTGAAAAACTTAGGAAAAAACGAAGTAGAAGGAGCAGAACAGAGAAAGGTTGTTAAGAAATGAAATGGAAGTGATGTTTGGAGAGGAACTGAATTCGCGCAAAACTGGTCTCCTCTTATGCTATCTCTCTCTGACTATGACCAAACAACAAAGTCTGCTATGCTTATTCTTAATGAGGTGTAAAATATCGTACACTGTAGATTCCCACACCAAATTATTTTCACATTCTCATTTATTTTCTTTGATCTTCATTTAAATAAATTAAATACACCTTTCAACTGTGGTTTTTAGTGTGCAAACATTATTCCTCACATCAAGAATTACAAATTATTTTTTTAATTATTTTTAATCTATTATCTTTCACCCAAATCGAAATTTATTAATGATCCAAAATTTGATATAAAATATTCTATACTATGATATAATAATTTTTTTACGTGTAAAACCACATCTTGTATTACTGTTTAATACGTTTCTAATTCAAATATAAAGTTGAAAAGTATTTAACATTACAAAAATTTAATTTTATAAAATAAAAAAATTATATTTAGGTCCTAGCTTGTCTTCTTCACAAGATAAATAAATCACAATTATAATAAGAATTATAAATAAGTCTTATGTATTACAGGGCAACGTATTATTGACTGCGCAAGTCAAAATAGATTATGTGTAACAGAAACGTCAAAATAGACTTGTTTGTTACTTTTTAATCAATTTCTGTTAATTATGAAGTTAAGAAAATTGATTATTGATATTAACAATGTTGTGATTTTTAAGAAACTCTCTCTCACACAGATTTAATTTGTATTGATCAGTTTTAATCTAACAATAGAATTGTTAAATATTCAAATGAAAGGTTATATGTTTAATAAATTTGTGTTCCATTTATTATGTTTACTTCGTAATTTTATTAAAGGTTATTATATGTTAAATTCAAATATTCAACAAGTGAAATAAACATATTATGGTTATTTATATAAAGAAAATTATGGTTATTCATATGAACATTTAACAATATTACAAATTAAATTAATATTTTAGTCAATGTTTTTAATATAGATTATTGTTTAAAATCTTATTCAATTTAAGTTTAACTTTATGAAATAGTAATTAAAATAATCATGTAAATATATTAATTAAAATTAAAATTAATTCATTTAAAACCATGTTCAAGGATATAATGAATTAGGATACTGATAATAAGTATATATATTGTCAACATTATTTTTTATAAAAATATATGAAAATGCAGAATAATATAATATATTAATAATTTACACAATATATTTCCTACCATTTGTATCAACTTCGCCTCTCTTATCAATGGTATAACAAATAATAGCCTTATAAGATACAGGGGACAACAATATAACTATTTTATTACTTTATTAATTTTATAATCACCTAATTAATGATATATATGGCTTCATAAAAGTCACATTTAATAAATAAACATATATAACTAGTATCCTACTATATTCTTTTACATTTATTTCATTATTAAAAAACACAAAACAATTAATTACACTTTTACAAGTGATAAATATAAGTAAAATTTGAGATTGTTCCGTATCATTTTATGGAGTTTCAAATTAAAATTTATACAGTAATTACTTGTTATTATATATTTAAACATTTACTAATACTGTTAAACTAATTATGGATTAAATATATTTTTATTCCCTATACTTTGGGGCGATTTTGATTTTAGTCTATTTTTAAACTATGGTACAATTTAGTCCTTCAACTTTAGAAAACTCTGGTTTTAGTCTTTTTTACCAATTTTTTTTAACTTTATTTGTTGTTTCAAGCATGTTTCTTAGTTAACATTGAAGCAAAAATGTGTCAAACAGGGTAAACAATCCAAATGCTATAATGAAACGTGTTTGAAACAACAAATAAAGTTAAAAAAAATTGGTAAAAAGGACAAAAACGAGAGTTTTCAAAAGTTGAAGGACTAAATTGTATCATAGTTTGAAAATGGACTAAAACCAAAATCGCCCAAAGTATAGGGACTAAAAACATATTTAACCCATTAATTATATATGTTATAAATATATTTACACATAACATTCAAAGATAAAAATTAACATATAAATTACTGCTTATGTTCATAATTGATATATTAGATTGTATTACATTTCAATCTTTTTATTTAACATTTTTTCTAATATTATTTTTAAATAATAACATATGGTTTAAATGTATATGTGGTGATAAATATAACATTATTTATTTATTTAGATTGTTGTAATATAATTTTTATGATATATAGATTCAGAGAAAAAGTAGTAATTTTAGTGTAATTTTTTTCTCTTTATTACATTCAATTTAAATATGTTATAATTACTAAAGATAATATTCGACTCCTATTCCTGTTTATTTATTTAATAAATGGCATAACTAATATTTCGTGATAAAAGTCAGATTGCTGATACGTCTAAGTATACTTTACATTAATAGTCTTTAATATAGTTGATATTTGTGTTAAAATCTTTTTTTTTTTTCTTATCCTCCTATCTCTATGTTTATTTTTCTTCATAATTTAGTCAATTTAAATTACATTTTTTAAAAAATTATTTTCAAATATATGTTGAATTAAAAATAATATCTAAAACAGTTTTTTTATTAAAATATAAAATAATTTTTATTTATTAAAATAAAAAATGTTAGTAAACTATAAAATAATTTTTCTAAAAATAAATAATTTTTATTGTGTAATACAAAAAAGGTAAAATTAGAAAAATAATTTTTTTTATTATAAATAATTATTTATTTAAAAAAGTAGTTCTTTAAAAGGTAAACCCAGAAAAAAATTATATACAATAAAAGATGAATCCTTTTATTAATGGTATAGATACACCCATTTACAGTTAGAAATCATAGATTGAATAAATATGATTATAAAATTTAATAGCAGTTAAACATGATTATTTAAATATTTATATAGCTATTTTGAACTGTATTTTGCTTGAACAAGCTATGCATACATAGACAGATAGATATAGGAAGACTAAGCTTAATTTAAAACTTAATAAGTGAAGAAGATAACTCATATAAAGAGTGTTTAAGGATAGTTTACTTGTTCAAATGAAGAAACTTAACAATGGAGAATAAGCATTTAAAAAATGGATATATTTTATATCTGATATGCATCTGATAACAACACATGATTGCTTTAGTATCTGTCTTGTTAAAGCAACTTTATCACCAAACAGTCAAGAATTTCTGACTTGTTCAACCAAGCTATATAACTGCAAAAAATTCACGCCAGATAATGTATAATATAAGTCATTCGTTTGAGTAAAAAAGAGACAATGAAAACGATGCAGATATAAGTCAGAAAATATGAACAACCAGACTCATTAATATAATCACTCGAGCAAACTGAGTCTTTTACAAGCTGGTCATAGATGAATCTTCACTCCAAAATATTAAAATAATAAATTTATAGATTTTTATTAAGATACAAAAGTAAAGAATTGTAAGTAGGAAAAACTTCTTTTAATAATATTTTTTAACAACTTTTTGACGGCAGTTTGTGATTGGTCTGTTTTAAATATTTTTTAAACATAAATTCAAATAGACCAATAAAATGATGACATGTGTCCCATTATAAAAAAAGTTGCTAAAAATGTTGTTAAAATATCATTTTCGTTGTAAGTATTAATGTGTTGTGAGTGTTGTAGATTGAAAAGAAGGCGCAGACAGAGGATTCTAAACCTTATAACTGAATTAGAGATATTATAGTAAGTATTGGTGGTTGAAATTTGACATGTTTGTTTTGCAAAGATTGGTGGGGAGAGTCAACTTTCAAAACTAGATTGCCCCGTGAAGACCAAGACATCATCTGACTACTTCAAACTTCAAACATTTTCTGCTTTGAAATCAACTTTGAATGTCGTTACATGTAAATTGGTATTCCTGCATTTATAAAAGAAAAGGTTACAGAAATTCAAAGACTCAAAAGATGGATTGGATTATCTTATTGTCTGTTCCTCAACAGTCATCTTGATAGCCCTGCTATAGGTTTCACACCCTCTTTAACAGAAAAAAAAAAAATCAAATTTTTTAGAATGGTAAAAAAATAGGAAAATGTAAAATAAGATTAATTGTATGATCTAAAGATGAAGAAAATTACGAATATTTTAAATATTTTTGTAAAAAGCAAAACATGGTGACTTTTTTTTTTTATGTGACAAATCATGAGGTGTGAAAGAGATGGCTTTATATTAGGGTGATGATAAATGAACACGAAACTTCTAGCTCCACAAAATAATATTTTTGTTTTAAAATATTAAATATTTGTTAAATAGGTACAAAGATTGAAAGGTGTATGATTAAAATTTTCCTTTATATTAATGTCATTGTAGCGAATACATCTTAGAAAACATGAAAATTTGGAAGTTGAATTCTATAAATTTAGCTAAATAATGTTTTACATAAAAAATCATTTAGTTTTTTAATTCAATTTTTAATATTTATAATTTTATATATTTTTAATCAACCTTTTATTAATAATTTTTTTTAGTGTTCAAAATAATGTTTATATTTATCTAAATACTATATTATTTGATCTTTTCTGTTTTGAATTTATAAATTAAATCATTTTAACTTTTTATTCTTTTTTAACATGTTATCATATTGATTTGGTCTTGACTCAGTACAAATTAATTATTTAGTAAGTTAACTCAATAGAGTTTATATTCAAAAAATTTGAACTCACTCCATCCATCATATATTAGTAGGTTAAACAAGTTGATCATTGAAACACTTAATTACAATTTTCTTTCTTTCAATAAAAAATAATTCTAATTAAAATTTAAATAAAGTTCAATAAATAAACAAAATAATGTTAAACTTCGTATGCAATACAAAATAAATAAAAAAATATAACAATATGAAATCATGATAAACTCCAAACATAATTTAAAATGATAGTAAACTTCAAATACAATCCAAAAACAAAAAAAAAATACAAAAACAAATTACTATCTAATTTAAAATTATTATTGTCATTTATTTATTTATAATATTAAAATCTTAAATTGATAAATCTAAATAAGAGTTTAAATTTATAATTTTTTTAATATAATTTAAAATTTATAATGATTGTAAGTTCAATCTCGATGAACTAGACTCGATGAACTAGATTTGTAGTAATTCAGGTTCAGTTTTGATTTATATCAAAAGTTGTAAATTTTTTTTAAATATAATGTAGAAAGGGAAATATTTATTCTTATTTGTAAAAGTGGGTTATTAACTCCATAAAATACGTTTGTTTTGCATTATATTCTCTTTAAATTTAATTATAGGTAAAAAATGTTATTTTAATTTTTTAAGTATTTAAAAATTCTATTTTGAATGTATTAAAAATTTAAATAAGTTTTGTATTAATTAAAAATGAACAGTAGATAATATATGACTAAAATGACCATATAAAACTTTAGGGTTTTAGATTACAGATAATATTTTGTTATTCTGACATCATATAAAATAAAAAATATTCACTTTACAACCTATTTTAGTAATATAATAATATATATTAAAATATAAAAAAACCCTTGATTAAATGTTGATTTATGAGATAGTTGTATTTTATTAATGAGATATGAACATATCGTTTCATTGTATTTTACTACCGATATATTGCAGCAACAACTTACTCTAATTGCATAAATTAAGGAAATGTTTATTTCATTCAAACAGACAAATCAGCTGTATAATTTTTCTGTCATGCAGTATTTCTCACAGCCCCTTTAGTGCATTCTCCCTTTCTATGATTCCAAGTCCTTCTCTTAACTTTTTCAAACAGTGTTTTCTCCAATGCCTCCGTGAAAACACCATCTGGCTGTTCCTTAGCAGGAATCTTCTTCAGTTCAATTTCATTCTTTAACATTCTTTCTGTAACAAAAAGGTAATGCACTTCTATGTGTTTGATATGCCTGCCAAATACTAGATTTGATGACAGTTTAATAGCTCTTTAGTTCATCACAAAAAGAGTTCTATTTTATAATATTTTCCTATCATGCACTACACTGGATTTGATGACAGTTTAATGGCAATTTCATTTTCCACAAAAGAGTTTAACTTCATAATATCTGTGATTAGAAACTGTTATGCGTGAGATGGAAGGTGTACTAAACAGAAAATGTTAAGAATTCAAAATGATTTAAAATTCACCTTGGATAAAAATGAGTAAAGTGAATAACATCAGTAAAAATGTCCACATTTGTATCCTATTTATTATAGATTTATTATAGTTTTTAATGATAATCCGTATGAATTGGTCCTACTCTGTGATGGTTGAGCCACATAGCCCTAAGATGACGGTGTTGCTTTCTCTTGATATGCATAATACTATAGTCAGGGGGTGATGATCTCAAAGGATAAGATCAAGAAGCTATAAATCAACCATCTGAATATTCAATGTTCAAGCTCAAACAAGGTTGCACCGCACATACGCTGACTTCTCAAAATCCCTACAAGTTTTCAAAATATTCAACTTTAGAATATAATAAATAAATTCTTTTAAAATAGTTTCTGCTAGTTTCAATCATCTGCATCAAAAACTCAACTTTCCTGTTCATGCCTCAGCTTGTTATCTAACTCAAGAAGATTTGAAGGAACTGATTCGGTTTAGATATGTGATGTCACTCCTGTTGTTAACCAAAAAATGGGCACACGCACACCTTTGTTCCGTGATTTTAAAAAGCAAGCTTCTTTCTTCCTCAAGGAAAAATTCAAGACTGCTAGGTTAGCTCTCACTGATGTTACTCCAGCAGAACTGTAAGCTTCTCTTTTCATGATTCAACTATAAGATTTGACATTTTATGTGTTTCACAGCCAAAGAAACCATCTGTAATACATAGCTTTTGTGGTCTTCTCCTATTTGTAGCATGACAGAAGAAGTTACCAAAGGAAATCCATGGGCCCCAGATTCTCCAACACTTAGATCAATTTCAAGGGCTGCTTTTGAGCTTGATGATTATTGGAGGATTGTAGAGATTCTGCACAAAAGGTTTTTCTGCCTGCTTTTTCTTCTTCAAGTTATTGGTATTGATGCTTGCCATCTGATAAAAAAAAAATGAATGAATTGAATAATTCTAAAACAGACTCCTTAAATTTGAGAAGAAGAATTGGAGGGCATCTTACAATTCTCTGATTGTGGTGGAGCACCTGTTGACTCATGGACCAGAAAGTGTTGCAGAGGAATTTCAGAGTGACAAAGATGTAATTAGTCAGATGAAAGATTTCCACTTTACTGATGCGAGTGGGTATGTTCTGGTTTAATTAGATTTCCATGATAATGCATCCTCAATACTTAGATATAACCAAAACAATGGTGATATTTGATCTTCAATCTTATTTAATATGTCTATTTCAAAAATACATTTATCTTTAAACTTAAATGTTATTCTCAATAAAAATAACTTGGAAGTAATTTAGAAAAAACATTGAAAATAATAATATTAAACTGATTTAACTACTACTTTTATAGTTCTAAATATAATCGAGTCCGAACAAAATAACAATGAATTTTAATTAGACTATAGTCATGAATGATCCTTGTACAACATTTTTCAACTTATTTGTATGATAAGTATCAAATGTGTTTTAGATTTTTAAGAAATCAAATGTATTTATTTTTATACCGTCATCCAATATTAATGTGTGACAAAATTATTTTGCAAATATTACATTTTAAATTGGAACCATTTTTAATCGGTTGAGTGAAAGTGCAAGAAAATTATTATAGACAGTGATTAATGAGAGCTTGGTGAGAATGTGCATGCAGGTTCAATTGGGGTGTAACTGTTAGAAAAAAATCAGAACGGATTTTGAAACTCATGGAAGAAGGAACTCTCCTTAAGGAAGAAAGAAACCGTGCTCGGAATTTGTCCAGAGGAATTCAAGGTTTTGGAAGTTTCAGTCAAAGGTCAACTCATGCACAAGGAGTTCTGCATGAAAAATCATTGCCAGCCACATTTGACAGATCTAACTCTGACTTCAACAACAATCACAGCCAGGAAAACCAGTCATTTGGCTCAAACCATTTTCTGCAAACAGCAGCAGTTAAATCTCGTACTCCTAGTCATGAGGGAGGAGTTTTCAAGTCTCACGATGATTGTGTAGAGCCAGAGAGCTACTTGGATGATCATGGAAACGCTCAAATGCATCAGAAATCTGAGACAACTAGCAAGGAGGAATTCCATCTATGGAACTTGAAAGGGGAATCCAATCCACTTTTAGATGGTAACCAAGAGAATGGTATATTTACAGCCGAAGATGATCACCCCTTTAACTCCAAAGAAATGCATTCCACTTCTTCCCTTCTTCCTTCTGTATGAAGTTAAACATTAGAATGAAGGTAACAAGGTATATTACACTTCTTGTGCAGAAAATTATTCCAATCATGGTCTTATACTATATGTATTTGTGTATATGGATTACCTTTGTTTCCTCCTACAGTTTTCCACCAGAAGAAAAGGCAAAATGTTTGTAGATTTGGAACTAGAAGAAGGCATATTGGAATGATGAACGAGTATAAATAAAGCAGAGACCTGATTGCTGCAGATTCTGATTTAGAGCTGTCACATACGCCCGACAAAACATATCCTATCTCTTTAGCTTTTACCTGGCCTAGCTAGCCATGGCTTATTTTAATGGCAGCTTATTCATCACTGTGAGCCATAGATTTATATGTTACAAACATAAAGATCCAAACAATTTGCTCATATTTTCTGCTACATGCAGATTAGATGCAAGCAAGTCTAGGGATGTGACATGATTTTTATAGCGGGTATGTAGTGAGGGCACAACCATAAAACAACTAACGTTAAATTTGGAAAGTGTTTGAAATAAATTATCTATAGTTCTGAAAGAAATTTAGAAAATTGTATGAAATAGTTTTCATAAATTAATTTATGTAAAAACAAATTTCAATTCTTTTCTCTTCAGTAAATAGTTATAGAAAGACTCTTAAAACATATCCATCATTTCAAGACTTAATATAGATGAAAGGTGCAGAACGAAGGCACGCAATTTGAAAAATAGAATATATACAAATATTTGCATATCCAAAAGGCTAAATTGTTTCTTTTGCCCCTAAAATGTGTGACAATTGTCAGTTTAATCCCATAAAATACTAAAGTCATAATCCTTTTTTTTTCTCTGGGCTGCAAATTGTGGCCAAAATACAATTTCTTTTCTGTCTATTTGAATGGCGTAAGCTGGGATCAGATCAAATTGACAATTTTTTGTGGCATACAAAATACATTTACAACCACACGCACAAAACAAAAGAAAATCTTGGGACGAAAACTAATGAGGATAAAAAAGAGCACTTTAGCCCTAAACGAACAAAGGAAGCTTCAAGATTTGCAAAGCCAGTCTTGGATGGCAAGTCGAAGTGCGTGGTTGGGAGTAAGAAATAGGTGATTCAATTTCAGATTAGTCATGGGAGAAGTGTCGTGCCCATTTTCCAACCATTCACGTAAGGCATCTCCTTCATAGGTAAATCCGTCTGCTGCAACTTGAGGATCATGCATTATTTCCTGAAGAGGGAATCCAAAAGAGCAAAATAGAATACATAAGGATCTTTGTCTTTTAACAGTATAAAATTTACCTGAACCAAGTTATGTGAAGCTCTTTTATTTTTAGAAAAGAAGTTACCTGAAGGATTGGACATAAGAAGAAAGACGGCACTGGTCGCTCTTCTGAAGCATGCATCTGCTCCAATTCTCTCACTAGTGTAGGCGTTAAATCTGGTCTGTCTCTACGATTTTGTTGACAGAATTGCAATCCTAGTTCGACCAAACGCGATGCCACAGGCGAGGGCCATTCTCCAGCTGAAGAATCAAGAATTGAAGACAATTTTCCACATGAAGCTGCATTGCGTACTAGAGTTGCTAATCCAACTGGAGTATTACCAGTGAGGAGTTGTAAAATGATGAGCCCAAAGGAGTATATGTCAGACTTTGTTGTTAGTATTCCAGTTCTATGAAACTCTGGATCAGTATATGTGAAAGCACCCTTTGGTTCAGTGCTCAAACGGAAGCTAGGACGGAGGAGAGACTCCTCACTTACCAGACTGCAGAATCCAAATCCGCATATCTTGCATCGAAGTGAAGAATCAAGTAGTACAGTTTCTGGCTTCAGATCACCATGGATAATAGTTTCGGGTTTAAAAGAATGTAGGAAGCAGAGAGCACTAGCGATTTCAGCAATCATTCGTGCTCGGGTATTCCATGTTAAAGGAGAATTGTTGCTTTTCCGGAATAGGTAGTCTTGAAGAGTTCCATTGGGGAGGTACTCATATACAATTGACCAGGCTTCAGGGCAAACACCAAGCAATGTGATTAAATGAGGGTGCTGGAGACTACCAAGAACTTGAACCTGATCACAAAAACGGATAACATCAGTGGAATCTAACAAACACAGGAAAAAGAAACGAGTGAGGGAAATAGAAAACAACTCCATTATCAGTGTTGTGAAAAAAAAAAAAAAAGGTAGAATGTAAAATGCCTCAACATTAAAGTTTCCACATCCAATCCTCTGAAGCCATCTCTATATTTTAAGATAATAATTTTAACTGGCAGAAAAATCTTTATGGGGGGAACTAACCTCTTGACGAAACTCCATTGGTCCTTGCATATTATGTTGATGGAACCTTTTTATAGTAACAGTCCTACCCATCATTTCCCCCTTGTATATACAACCAAATCCACCTTGCACAATTTTAAAGCTGTTGGAAAAATTACATGTGGCATTTTGAAGATCTGATGATGAAAACTCAGCTAACTCAGGTAATTCTTCAGGAAAGCCAATGACCCCATTGCAATGAGCTGCTCCAACCTGTCCTCGACTTCTCCACCGCTCAAGCCAACGTAGGGATTCCATTTTGTGTCTCCTTATCTGCTGCCTTTCTTGCCACAGGGTTGAGATGGATTCCTGAATTAGTGATAGTTCATCTGCAGCTTCATCACGTCTACGATTTGCTTCCTGAGCACGACTATCTAACAGCGCAATATTTCTCATGGTCATTTGAAGCTCGTTAGCAATTTTTTCACTCTCACTCAAGAGCTTTTGTTGTTCTTCTACAGTAGCTCTGAGTGCATCCTCAGCCTCTTTTCTAAGCTTTACTTCACGAACACGGGCAGAGTCAAACAAATTGACCTGTAAGATAGAATATAACTTTCGTAGGGAGCTTAAGAAATCAGCTAAACTATAGACTTACTATCCATCACAGGTCACAATGGTTTGGAGATAGAAAGGATACAGCTAAATCATACAATATCCCGTCATAGAAATTTCCACACAATTTCACTTAAGCAAATATTAAAAATGATGCTTCTTCTACAATTCTGGCCTGAAAATGTTAGGTTCAGAAAATTGTTTGCAGAATCCCAGTATTTTCAGGAGGGATTCTGTCTTGCTGTAATGCTCTTGTCAAAGTTTCTGAAAAAACTTAAGAAAAAAAATACTTAATTCCTCATTCACATGACTAGAAAATAAGGGCAAAAGCCAGAAGGTTATTGGCTTCAGAAATCTTCAATGATTTACAATCACTAGATTTTGCTTACCTTCCTGATGGCTTCCATGGCTTCAACTTCTAACCTCTCACACTTTAATAGCTCTGCAGAGGCTTCATCTGCTACTGCCTCGGCTTCTCTCTTGGTTTCAATAAGTTGGTTGTTAATTTTTTCTTCCATGGCCTCTAAGTATGTATCTAAATGAGCACGAGAAGAATTTTGAGAGGAACAATGACTGCTACAACTGGATGCTTTGGATGAAAAAGTGGCTCCAGTTTCAGTGATTTCCCCATGAACCCAACTTCCAATTCCAAAACCAGTGGCAGATCTTGCCGAATTTGGTTGAAGACACTCCGAGTCAAATAATTCATTCTTACCATATTGAAAAGATCTACATCTCAAGCTTTCTGCGGTGGCAATCTCAGGTTGAGTGGACAAGGATGAAGAACATGGTGTTTCAGAAGCCTCTCTTGTCCAGATGACTTTTCCTTTATAGATAAACCATACTTCACAGAAAGGAGGAGCATTTTTGGCAGTGTAATTTGCTTTACCAGAATTTCTTTTCACTTTCATGCAACTGCAATTTTCCACGATGATTTTGTAAGTGGAAAGATTTATTGATCCATTCGGTGAAAGAAATGGGACAAAAACGGACACAACAGAAGTAGATTGCAGCCTCCAAGTTATGACAAGAAAATAAAACCAGTTGTGAAGTTCTCAACTCTCTACAGAAGCAATAGACACGAGGATACGAAATTCATGAGAGTCACAAGAATAAATGAACTCTATCCAAACTACATGGAAGACTAACTAGTAGCTTGGCAGTTCTATACAGAAGATATAATCATCCTTCTCTCCCTCCCTCCCCCCAACCCCAAAAAAAAATGCAGGAAAAGAAAGAATAACAGACAATTGCAAAGAACACTGGCTTAATAGACAATGAAGGAAGAACTTACTTTTCTGGCACCGCTCCAATGACAAGCTTCTGAATATTATGCTTAACGACCAAATCAACAATTCCCTTTTGGACTTGATCAACTTCTGTTACTATAACGCTTGCCTTAACCTGACAGGAAAATTTATATTAAAAGCAAAGCTAATAATAGGTTTCTTACCATAAGTTACAATATAAATAAATGCAGTCATTAAAAGGAAAATAAAAAGAAGAGGCTTGCCCTAGCTGTGCGGCAAACGGTCAAGTACTTGTCTAAAAGCTTCATGGTCTGTTCTCTCTCCACACTTCGAAAAGCAGACACCACAGCAGGACTAGCCTGTGATGCAGGCAATTTCCCCACTACACAACAAAATTCAAAGAGACGCAGTAAGCGAAAAATGGGGGCAGAGTAGAAACCACCATAATTCACAACGAGAATTGAAAGAAACGAGCTTACAGAGAGTGGGGATCGTGAGAGAAGGTTGATAAGCATGTAATATAACGATTTCAGAGTTCTGAAAGTGCTTAAAGGTCCATTGGAGCAAGGTAACAGCTTTATCAATCGATTTTCCAACAGCTACATGAACCTTGGGAGGCATGGGGAGGGGAAGCTGTGATTGAGATTGGGAAGAAGAGGGGTGGCCGTGGAAGGGAAGGCACAAAATGGGTGCATGGTGAGGGTGCAGAGGTTTCAAAAGTTCCATTGGTGCAGTGCAGGAACTGAATTATTGGATGGTAGGAACAGAAATCACAACATTTGCTGGATTGGGATGCGAATTGAATTGAATTGAAATGGAACCCCGTTAAACGTTTGACTTTTTAGTTGACTCCACGCGAATGGCGTGTGGAAATTGGAGTCATCTCGTTTTCCACTGCAGTGAAAAACCAAACCTTTTCATGTTCTTTCTTTCTTCATACATTAACATATTTCTAAATACCTGCAAATTAGAATGTTACTCTGAATCTCGTTTTGTTTGTCGTATTCGTGAGTACTAAGTAACAATAATGGTAGAAAAGATGAACCTGTCGGTGAGATCAATTCCATTGGGCAAAGTCACAACATTCTCTACAGATAACTGGAATTTATTAGTTAGTTAATACCCAGTCTTCTAAGATTTTCTTGTAATTATGGTGTTTTATATGTTTAATTTCACTCAACTACCATTTTTCTATAAACTAAACATGTGACTTGCTTTTGTCATTTTATTATAAAAATGACATTTTATTATAAAAAAAATTAAAAGCTAATATCCTTTAAAATAAATTATACTTTGATTTAGGTCAAACAATAGGCTTGTTGCTAACCTAATCCGCGGAAAATCCTAACCTTAACAGTTCAGAGATATGACTAATTACGTATTTAGAATTTATACACTCATTTCTAACATCGTCTTTTGTTTTTATATTTGTTGGATTCTCTTTATTACAGATGTTTATGATGCCGCGTACAAATTATATGGAAATAGATAGATTTGGTTTAGATTACTATACTAAATTTTGAGGTTTAGTACGGCGGATTTACGTGTTCCATTATATAATTTTTATTATTATATAATATTGTATAAAATGACAGTTTTATTTATTTTTATTAGTGAGTGAACTAAAATAAATTATAGAGAGATAATCAGTATCTACATTTTTATAATAAAAAAATAAAAAGTAAAAGTTATTTCATCTTATTTATACATCGTGACATAATTAGATAATCTCCAAATTTCTGCAAAACATATTACAATATTATGTAAAAATTTAAAATATAATCATCAAAATCAATCTATCTGTATTATTTTCAATGCTCTTTTATTTTACTTTAACATTTTTCTTTTCTAAGAGTAATAATGTAATATAACGTTCGAATTATCAAGATAATTTTGTTTTTACTCCTTTTACACATTTTTGTGTAACTCATCAAGTTAAATAAATTAGGTTTTAATCTAGTATATGAATAAAATAATAAATTACATAATATTATTTAAATAATTTATTTTAGTTTGATTTAAATCAATCTAAAATGTCAAACCAAACCAAACCGTTTTATTGTCGAAAAAAATTTCCAGTCAATCCTGAAATTTTGATTTTAACCTATTATGAACTTTTCTGATAATTTTTGGATTATTTTTTAGATAAAT
The DNA here is from genome assembly GCF_000741045.1 of Vigna radiata var. radiata. Taxonomy (NCBI): domain Eukaryota; kingdom Viridiplantae; phylum Streptophyta; class Magnoliopsida; order Fabales; family Fabaceae; genus Vigna; species Vigna radiata. The sequence goes on from NC_028354.1 coordinate 5,073,765, forward strand.
TCAGTTCTTAACAACCCACAATGTTGACTTTATAGTTTATAATTTTGTACTTGCAATCATTTATATATTTTAAAAATTTTAAAAATTTATATTTGTTTATAAAGTAATAGTGTTTAATAATTTATTTTTGTTCATGTGTTAAAGAAATTCATTCATTCTCTTCAATAGTTTTAAATCTTAAAAGAAGCAAAGATCTTAACTTGTGTCTTTAACTTAATTATCTTATCTTATTTCAATAACTCTTTTATTTTCTTAATTGGGCATGTAGTGCAAAAGATAAAAACAATATTGAAATTTTTAAATACCTAATAATATGTAATAACTTCTTTGAAGATTCTGAAGATATAACCTATGTTTGAATAAGAAGTTTCGTTTTTTTGTCTTTTTGAATCTGAGTATGTAAGTTTTCAACGGCAAGCCAAATTCATATACATTGGCACGTTACAGTGAGTCTATAACCGAGGTAGGTGTTTTCGAGTTACGAGATTTTATTCCTTCCTTGTTGAATTGTTTGTTCTTTGCTGTGTAAGACATTCAACTTTTAAGTATTTAAAATGTTTGGAAATTTTAACATCTAGCAAAAGCATTCAAAGTAATATGCATACAGTGTAATATTCAAAATGTTGCTTCAGCAACCAAAAACACAAACACATGTTTCTACGCCTATATCTTAACCAGCTCCAAATTCTTGGAGTGAAAATGAATCAGCCTATTAATGTCATATAACCCAACAAAAAACCAGTTTGATTAGGATGTCCGAATTAACTTCAAACATACACAGAATATAGGATCTGACTTAGGTTTAGATAGAAGAATATGATGATTTGGAGGAAGAAAAAAGTAATAAGCTGAAATGATTTTGATATATCATTAGAGATCAACTGTTCAACAATTAACAATGGTAAAACAAAACAAATGAAAGAATTAATCTGCCATAAAACTCCACTTTATCTTAATTCACTGTTCTAACAACACAAACATTTTTCAAGAAAATTCTTCAATCATTGGAAGGTGCTACTGTATTGCCAATCGAGGACACCAAGCCGTTCTGCTGCATTTAGAAGCATTTCCTGTGTACAATTGAAGGACCAGACTCATCGTACTCTGCCTTCGCAATCCACATCTGCATTTCCGAAAAACAAGTGTATTCTCATCAATAAAAACATTCTAGCGTGTGTGCGCAAATGCATGAGATACTGCTTGCTATTAGTATTCATAGTAAGTTACACAAATCCCAATTGGCCTGTGAAACTCAACTGTTGTGAGAAGGAGGCAAAATTCAAGCAACCAAGCTATCAAACTGAGAGATTTAGATCAGAGGATCAGAACTAAAACTAAAATAAAGACAATCAGACACTTGATGATGTCTCCGCCATGCAGTTGTAATAAAATGTTTGAGAAATCACCGTTTTGGGTTTATCATTTTGACAACACAAATTGCTTTCGTCATTAGAATCACAGTATGTTTACCTGTTGGAAAGTGCTGAGAGAAGCCAAGATAGAGCCACCAATCCAGACACTGTACTTTCTCTCGGGTGGAGCAACCACCTTGATCTTCATGCTACTTGGGGCCAGGGCCGTGATTTCCTTGCTCATTCTGTCAGCAATACCGGTGAACATTGTAGAACCACCACTGAGGACAATGTTTCCGTACAAGTCCTTCCTGATATCAACATCGCACTTCATAATTGAATTGTATGTGGTCTCATGAATGCCAACGGCTTCCATTCCAATCATGGATGGCTGGAAGAGGACTTCAGGACAACGGAAGCGCTCGGCACCAATGGTGATGACCTGTCCATCAGGTAGCTCATAGGTCTTCTCAACAGATGAACTAGTTTTTGAAGTTTCAAGCTCTTGTTCATAATCAAGGGCAATATAAGCCAGTTTTTCCTTCATATCCCTTACAATTTCTCTCTCAGCTGTGGTGGTGAAGGAATAGCCACGCTCAGTGAGGATCTTCATCAGGGCATCAGTGAGGTCACGCCCTGCTAAGTCAAGACGGAGGATGGCATGGGGGAGGGCATACCCTTCATAAATGGGTACAGTGTGGCTGACACCGTCTCCAGAGTCCAGAACAATACCTACACAAATTAATGTACCAACCAGCCAAGTTAGATGAACTCAGTTGCTTCAAGGCAGATGAACTCAAGTTTTGAAATCGTTTTCAAGACTGATGCACCCTTTATGGGGTCAGGCATTGACAGCTGAATATATGACAGTTTCTAAAATAAGAAAAGCGAAAAGGAAATCAAACGGACCCTCCTTCTAGTTATTGTTTTTTCCACATTCAATTTTCCGGTCCATGTTTTCAAGGGAAATTTGAACCTTGCAGAGGATTGCCTGTTTTTTTATTAGACAGCATAAGAAAGACTAACCAGTTGTACGGCCGCTGGCATAGAGGGACAGAACGGCCTGGATGGCAACATACATGGCAGGTGTGTTGAAGGTCTCAAACATGATTTGGGTCATTTTCTCACGATTAGCCTTTGGATTGAGAGGGGCTTCAGTGAGCAGAACAGGGTGCTCCTCTGGGGCCACACGGAGTTCATTGTAGAAGGTGTGATGCCAGATCTTCTCCATGTCATCCCAGTTGCTCACAATACCATGCTCAATGGGATATTTCAGAGTCAGTATACCACGCTTGGACTGAGCCTCATCCCCAACATATGCATCCTTTTGCCCCATCCCAACCATCACACCAGTATGACGTGGCCGACCAACAATGCTGGGAAACACAGCCCTTGGAGCATCATCACCAGCAAATCCAGCCTGCATGTTCCAAATTGCAACGCAATGCAGTACAGTGCAAAACACTCACAGTAAATTACCACAAAAGAACATACTATACATCCAATAACTCCTACTTTCATTTTTTTTTTACCTTAACCATTCCTGTCCCATTGTCGCAGACGAGTGGCTGGATATCCTCACCGTCGGCCATTCTCTTTCAAAATCTGCACAAACCATCCATTTCCTCTCAAACAGTTGAAAGACAAGACCAAGAGAAAAAAAAAATGAAACAATTTTAACTTGAAAAAAAATACACAACAATCGATCACAGAGTGATCACAGCCTGGTAGTATCCATACAAATCAAAGAGTAAGTAATCAAACACATTCATCCAGTTGCGGAAGAAAAGACATGATCACTTAATCTTAATTATAAACTCTACAAAAATCCTAGGTGATCAGATCAGAATCACAACACACTTGCAACGTGAATATAACCAAAGGTCTTCAAACGCGAAATAAGCAATGCATGAAAATGTTGGTAAGAAAAGAAGGAAAAACGATTGGTAACAGAATGTGAGATACCTGAAGGCGAAAACTGATGCACGAAATTGGACGCGCAAATCAAACGTCAAGTTTCGACGAGTTTGGGTTTTTAAATGAAAGTGTCCACTTCCACTCGACATTGCCTCAACAACGTCCGGTTCTGTGAACGACATTCATGTCGTTCTTCACGCGTGTCCCTTCCATCTGTGGCTCCGCACACACATTGCTTTTATTAGCTTGGCCCATTTTTAGCGCTTCTTCTTCTTCATCTTCTCCTCAGTCCATTTGGGCCTAGTTTCGACCCACTGGGTCTTCTCTTGCACATGTGGCTTTTGCAAAAAAACAAAAAAAGGTACATTGGCATAGGCCAAAATATGATAAATGATGAAAGAAAGAAAATAAGATTACATTGGACATTGGTATTTGGATAGGTAGCAACAGTCCACGTTGTCGCACAATCCAATTAATTCCGTGACGGACCAAGGACGACTCATTCCTACATATCTACACCAAAATATGGGAAAAACGATAATGTTCTCATTAAACGACAAAACAAATTCCTCCACGAATCATGAGACCATGCAAAACGACATCCACTGCACCTGCTGCCTCTTTGCCTCTTTGCCTCAATTCTCATTCATTCGGGTCACTTCCATCGATATCTTTTCTCAGTTTTTTTTTTCTTTTCCTTTTAAATTTAAATATTGCTTGATTCAAGCTATTTTAAATAAATTTAAAATTGGTACAGTGTATAGGAGAAAGTATATTGAACTGGGAGGTTAGTTATAGACGACAAGAGCGAAGAATCCGATGCTGGAGGAAGAAACGAGTCATGCAAAAGGGAGAAAGTTAAAATTAACTTAACCATCTAAAAATTAAAGTGTTGTTTTGTAATAAAGTTAAATAAAAAGAGGAAATTAATTAAGGAAAGAAAGATGGTTCATGATTGTTAGGGATGGGGACATGATTGAGATGGGAAGCAAAATCATTAGGCATGAGCATGGGTTGCAATTATGCCCCATGAGAGTGTGTGTTATGTATGCTTTACTTTTTCCTACCTTTTCTATTATTTCTTATTTTTTTTATGCTCAACCAGTACTAATACACTTATAATCCGCGACATGTTTTCATGAATAATTCTCCCAAATTAACCCACGGTACGGTTTTGAATTAACTAAAAATAGATGCATATTACTTTTGGAACAGCATCACATGTTAGCTTTCATCCCTCATTATTCCCTCAACTACGGACAGGTAGCTTTGGAGCTTTTCTCACACACCAAACATCTGAAGTATCAAAGAAATTGCTTAACCAAAATGAAGAAAGGAATACTATGAAAAACAGCCTTCGTATAATAAGGTTGTCAACTCACTCACTCATAGGTTGCATTGCAGCTTCAGTTGGATGGAACCAACCACATAAAAGTATATACATATATATAGAATCTTAGAATAAAGTGGTGTGGTCCTGGAGACGTGTCACTTTTATCATGTTCGAAGATAGGTGTGGTGAAATTCAGGCAAATCCCATTGGGTCCTCCTTCTCTTTTCTGTATATTCCCTTTGTCAATTTCTCCTATCGAGAAGGATCATATCTTACTTACTTTTTTTGTAAAGTAATAACTATACTGATATAGTGATTTCTCTGGTAGTTATATATATATAGTTATTTTCCGTCTTCCTAAAATACAAACAATATTGTTACTCTGTTTGACATTTGTTGTAACCCCCAAAAAACGAAACTCACAGATTAATCTAAAACATAGCCGTGGTTGATATTGATAGAGTGTGCTACGTAAAGTTTGGGAATCCTAAGTGAAACCCAATTATCAGGAACGTGAGAAATGACAGACAGTACGTAGGACCCATTTCCATGTGAAATTAATGTTCACCTCCTATTTTACTTCATGTGAAATTAACCAAATCATCACGTAACAAACACTCTTTTAAATTATTTCTTACAATTTTCAACTATGTTCGACTTTGCAGTATCATTAGTTAAAAATAATGTTGACTAACTATGTTTATAAAGCAAATCCTGAGAGCATTTCAAGTTTCAACGTTGCCAAAAGGATATATTTGTTTATAAAGGAAAGATAACTTTAATAGTTTCTTTTCGAAAAAAATCAGGTATTTGATTTCATCTGTCTGGATGTTCATACTTTTCAGTTCAAGAGTTAACTGCGCCTCATGCAAATCTAAATCACTCCATTCACTTTAATATTTTTTTACTATGTATAGCCCAACATAATATGTCTACAAATTATTATTAGTTGTGAGATTGAAAAATATTTCAACAAAATACATTAATAATATCCTTAGTTTTTAAATGTTTAATAATTTCACATTATTTCCAAGATATTAAGATAAAAAAGACTTCATATATTAAGTTGTGAAAATACTTTTATACCGTTTTTTAAAATAAGTTTATCTAATTAGAGTAAAGGATTATTTATTAAAATAACAAGAAGTATTTTCATACATAATGAACCGAGTCCAATCATTAACCTAACTTATAGAATTATTTGTGTGTGATTTAATATATAAAAGGACAAACGGAAACATTAACTAGCTTCTACGGGAAGAAGCCCCAGGTTGAAGCAACAATTAATAGCTATACCTATAATTTATAAGTGATGATAAAATGCATACTTTTATATTTATTTGAGATACAATATAAAAATAAAACGATATACAATATAATGATATTTGTGTAATTAAATCTTTCCACCGGCTAATAAAACAAAATAACCATATTATTATTACTCATACATACATTACTATTTTTCTTTGTTAATATTTATTTATTTATTATATGAACAGTTTTATCTTATATTTTCTTTATTGTACAAAATCCTATTACATATATATAATTTATGAAAAGAAAAGGTAATTTATTATTTGATGATAATAGTGATGGAGTGAGTGAAGGTATGTATTAGCTTATGATTGTTGATTATTGAATTAAATAGAAGTGAAGGCATAATTTAAGTTGCTATTAAAGTTGAAAGCAGAATAAAATGCAATTAATTCTCACAAACATCTATCTGCTGCTGCTCTTCCATCCAACAACAAACCGAATGTCTGCTGTGTCTGCCTTATGCACATTTTTCTTCCCATTTTTAATCACCTCAAAATTAACCATAAACTGATAAACAAACACACATTTTATCAGATAAAATTAATACCTTAAAAGTCAAATGTACCGCTAATTTAATTAGTAGCATGCACGTTAAGAGCATATGATTTTGCTACTCAACCACGTGCCTTCTGCATCAAAGTTTGTAGAACTCAGGTGCCAAAATGGATTATATTATTATATTTCAATTTTCTTTTTTTACTTTTTTACGATACCAAATCACAAATAACCCTAAAAATTAAATTTTTACACATTGTAATGCATTCATGCGCTACATCATTATTATTATTACAATTTATTTTCTGATGCATTATTTGTATTTAATAATTAAAATTGGTATTGTGGACTTTTTCAACATGCATTTATAGTTTATAAGGTGAGTGACAGTAAAAGTCATCCTCTACTTTCCCCTTCCTGCAGGTTATATATTGAGTTGAGAGAGAAAGGTGTTTGTGTTGTGTTAGCATTTGTTGTTTGCATTGGATCCTCCGCTTCTTATTACCTTCTCTCTCTCTCTCTCTCTCTCTCTCTCTCTTTCATAACATAAACACCAAGAATGCCTGCAATGCTACAATCCAAACATGGTTGAGAGAAAAATCCTTTAAAAAAACACTCTTTCGTTTCATTTCTTTATGTGTTCATACACCATGCATTTCCTACACCTATAGCAGCTATCTTATCATCACGTTAATTACTTTACTTTATGTTCTTCCTTTTCCCTTTCATCTACCTCGATCTTCTTGAACATCCTTTGTTCTCCCAAACCTCTTGTTTTCTTCATGGGGGTATCTTCCAATCCCAAAGTCTTTCTCTCTGACAAAGGGGCCAACTTCGTCGATCCAGAACTGGGGTTACTGGTACCCAACGAGGGCTGCCAGACTTTTATCCAAGAAGATCACCACCACCTTTTCAAACTCAAACACCTATCGGTGAAAGAACGTCGCCAACAACAACAAGACAACAAGGATCGCCATCAAGAACAGCAAAACCAACACCAGCGCAACAGCATCATCGTCATCACGAAACCGGTGTGTCCCATCACCTTCAAACTGGACATTCCTTCCTCGTACGTGGGATCAGAAAACGAGGATGATGACGGTTACACGACTCCAACATCCTCGGACAAGAAAATCCCGGTGATCCCAGAATGCCCAGGTGCACCGAAGAAGACGAAACAGAAGCCGGCCTCGAAAAGAAAAGCTTGTCGACGAAGAAGTCTGCTTGATCTGACCCAAGATTTGGAATCTTTGTTCCCGGTGCCGTGTGTGGTAGATCTTGGTGGTGGTGGCGTGAAGAAGAGAGTGAAACAGTGTTAAAGGTGTTGTTTAGTTAGAATCCTGATGAATATTGATAACTTGTATTGTAGTTAGTAGTAGTAGCTTGCTAATTTGATGCACTTGTATTGTAACTCTAGAGAAACGTGTAACCCTGGTAGTGCATTCATTTGGTACGTATAATTAAAGCTTCTCCTTCCAGCATTAATTGAATTTCTCTGGGAATAATAAGGAAATGAAAAAGGCATAGAATATGATGGATGGCATAATTAGGGTAGGGAAGGTTTTTGATTTGGAGGAACATGGAGTTAGTGAGAGTAGATTTCGTGTTTCTCTTTCTTGTGGGATCGGATTCCCATTGACTTTCTTTAAGGGTCACCAATCATTCTGCAGATGGAAATCGATACATTGACTTTCCCAAGAGAAACATTCTCTCTTGCCTCCTTTTTACCACTCCTTAAATTTCTGCTTTTTAATTTTCTCAAAACTACTTTTGCCAAAATATAAGTTGACTTTCAAAAAACTCCTCTTCTTTTTACCTTTCAGAAATCCAATTTTAATTCCTTTTAATTTTATTTTACTCTTCTAGTTTTATGTAAAAACACAAAAAAAACAGTGAACTATAGAAACATTATTAGTAATGATTAAAAACATAGATGTGGGGGGAGTCATTATGTTTTGATCTTCATGAACTAAAGGCATTGCTAGTTTTAGCATTCTTTCAAATTAAATTGTGTACACACAACAATCAAGAAATAGGCCAAACAGCCACCTAATTTGGCCACTCGATTCTATCTCTCATTACCATGGAATTAATTCGTATTTTGCGTTGTTTTATTCACCAGTATTTGATTATTTCAATTTCCTGAACACACTAAATCAGTTCAGAATTGTTTTTTTTTTTCTGTAATGGGGTGCGGGAAGAAATTTGATGGGTGCAAGAAGAAACGCCCTTTAAAAAACATATGTTAGTTAGATTTAGCCTCTTACATCCAACAAACTACCAAGTGTGTTGATCCTTCCACCCCACGTTTGGGACCTTCAACTCCCAAACTTAAAAAAAAAAAAAGTTAGTTACAAAAATAACCTTTTTTTTTTATCTTTTTTTACTTTATTTTTTTTTTTTACTTTTAACCTTATTTAATTAAGTAATCCTAAATTTCTACTTTAGAGTCACAATCCCACCTCTCCTTCTTGAGGAGCTGGATGAGTGAGTTCGAATCTAGAAAGAATTGAAGGTATTATGATTATTGGTTGTATCAAATTTTGGAGATACACGTATAATATATCACAGTATTAATGTGTTGTTCATTAGAATATCATATAAGGTTTTGATTCAACCGGTAGAATGAGATTAAAATTCACTATAAATTACGGAGTTTAAAGATTTCTTCCTAAAAATTAAACTATTGGTCTTACTCTGAACTGGGATTGTTAACTACGGAAATATATTAAAATTACTACTACGAAGAACAAGATATAGAGAGCAGTATGTTATAGAAAACAATTTTTGTTTGCATTGACAAACAAAAATGGCATAAGAAGAACCTTTTCTACATATGGGCATGTGTGAAGTGGATGATAAGCATGAAATTGTTTACCTTACTCCAGCTATATATCACTAACATTGAAAATGGGGGAGCAATTTCTGGAATAGCAGTACATGAAATTGAAAGTATGGTATACTGGAACATGGAGTTTTGTTTGAATCTATATAAAGCAAACGAGTTTTTTTTTTTTTGGGGGGGGGGGGGAGATGGGATTGTGAGTGAAGTAGAAATTTAAAGTTTCTTAATTAAATAAAGTTAAAAGTAAAAAGAAAAAGTAAAAAATAAGATTATTTTTGTAATTAAAAAAGAATTGTAAAAAATTAGGGAGGTGGAGGTTCCAATCGTGGGGGTGGAGGGATCAACACCCAACTACCAATATCCTCCAGCCCAAAAACTTAAGACCTTGTTCACATGAGTAGATTTCGGAGAGAGTAATTGAGAGGATTTAATGACAAATTTTTTTGTTGTTAGTTGAATAGATTTGAAGGTAGGTGACAGTGCATTTTGAAGTAAATTTTTCACATAAATTAAATCCTACGCTAATTCTCACAAGTTTTACTTCCAAATCTACTCTCGTTTACCTCCAAATTTATTCAAATAAACAATAACAAAAATTACCTTCAAATCCTCTCAATTACTCTCATCCAAATTCACTGAAGTGAACAATACCTAAGATTGGATCGGCCGATTTTTTTAGGTACTGGAATCCAACCGGATCAAAATCATTTACCGTGCTATATTGTTTTTGTTACATTTCAAGCATTATTTAATTTCCTATCTAATAGTATTTTTACTTATGTTGTTTTGTTGGTAAACAACGTTGCAATCAAATGATTTATTTTCAAGTATATTTATTTTCTTTTTTTATAAAAAAATAACAGTATATACATTTTTGCGAGTTTTTTAATGAGCTTGTAACCAAAACACATAATATACATTTTGAAACGCAATCTCAACATGTTTTTTTTTTCAAGTTTTTACTTTTTTTTTTCTCAAATGGCAACAATGATAACAATAATAACAATAAAAGTGATGGTATCTATAATGTTGTAAGAATGAAGTTTGTAATAACAGAAATACAGTAAGAAAAAGTTGTCATTGTTTTTAATATTTAATATAAGAAAGGATTAAATATGTCTTTAACTTCTAAATTTAAATTTAAAATTGAAATTTTTTATTATTTATTTTTTTTATATCTTAAATAGTATTTCATATATATCACTTGACTCATTTAAGTTCAAATATTAATCAAAAATACCTTTTAACACAACAAAAATCTTTAATATTATTTGATTAAAAGAAATTTTCTATTTGTTTTCAAAGTTGAAGACAAAATTTTTTAAATTTTCAACATAAAAAAATTTTAATTTTATATCTAAATTTAAAGATTAAAAATATATTTAACCTATATATTTATTAATATCATCACACACTCAATTAGTATTTAAAATATAAAATCCGGAACAATTTCATATTACATAATAAAAAACTATCCGAAATAGAATTGAGTTACTGTATTGTAAAATATAAGATCCAGAACAATTTCATATTACACAAAAGCTATGCGAAAAATAATCGAGTTACATAAAATCGAATAACTATGTTATCAATTACAGAATTCAAAACTATATCATAAAATTCAAAATTACGTAATTTTATTCTAAATTATATCATTTTAAATATTGTTCCGAATAATATAATTTTAAAATATATCCCAAATATATTATAACACTGATAAATTGGTCAGTTTTTATATTATGGGGTTCAAAGAAGAAAGTGTGGAATTAGAAAAAAATAGTTTAAACACAGTTGTAGCTTGCGGGGCTTGGGTTTGGATTGAAGTGAGCATGGAAGAAGGCGAAGGAGAAGGAGAACGGGATGTCAGGTTTTATGGAAGGTTGAGGAAGGAAAAAGGGAGTGCATAAAGAAAGAGCAGGAAGTGAGCCGAAAAAGTGTTACAGGGCCGAATAAACTATAATAAAAGATTTTTCCTATTTACACTCCTCTGAGCTTGATGTTTTTGAATTACCAAATATATCCTTTTATATGAAGAAAGTACAACCCTAAAGCGTATGTTGAGCAGCTTTGGAGTGTTTGTGCGGAATGTATAGTCCAAAATTGTGCAGACAATATGCATTGTTTTGTGAAACATTTGCCGGGGTATGAGCCTGAGCGAGGCTTTTTAGAAAGTGACTCTGTTCCCTTTTTTAGATGCTTGTGATTGTCTTTTAACATAACTCAAAAGAAATTGCATCACTTTTAACCCTTTTCATAGGATCCCTGCTCACCTCACTGTGCATCCATCATTCATAATTCCCAAAAACTCTACTTTTCTCATCTTATGCCCTTAACATAATGCATTACCTCATCATCAATAATTCACATTACCAGTTATCAACAATGTATTTATATAAAAACTCATACATTAATTAAAGATTACATGCACAAGTACTTTTTATTTAATTTTTATGACCTGTTACTGTAACGAGTAACGACACAATGATTCTGTTTCTCTTTATAAGTCAACAGAGCTGTTAGAAAAAGCTGATGAGAATAGCCCTTGGCAAAGCGCTCTCTCAGTCACTCTTTTTGACTCCATTATTGCTCTAATTAAACTTGGATTTTCCCTACACTGGTATATTCATAGTCATTGTCAATAATTCGCAGTTTCTATGCTTAGCAAATAACAACAAGAAGTGAAGGACTATCTAACATCTTAGGAGGTCTTGTGCATGCTAAACAAAAACTCGAAAACATGGCTCAACAGGTACTTTTTTTACTGCATCATGCATGTTCGTTTTTGGATTTTTCTCACGAATTCTCCTTGGGATTGATCATGTTGTTTCCTCTGGGATTTCAGTGGTGGGTCTGCGATGATTTCTGATTTGATGAATACGTAGTTGTTCTTTTGTGACTCGTTTGTTCTGCTGTCTGTCTGGTGCATATATACTACCATGTGAAGTTGGTGATTTGTCTGAACAGTTTTGTTGCAACTGATTTGATTTTAGGATGAAGGGTGGCCACTGGGTTTACTACAGCCAGTGAATGCAAGGACTCGGACAGGGACAGGATCAACTTCATTCAACACCTTACTCACTGCCTCTCCATCTTCTTCTACAGATTCTTCTTCTGATTTAGACACTCAGGTCAGTCAAACATTATGCTAACTTTTTCTTCTCTTCTTCTATTATTACATTTTTTTTTTCTAATGTTGAAAACTGCATTCAGTTAAATTCTGTAAATAATAAATTAATAATGGTTAATACAGATATTATGGTAAAATCAAATAGTTGAAAATGACAATGAATAAGAAAATTGGAGATAAATAATTTATTTATCTAATATGCAGTGAGCATGTGATCACTCTGACTCCACTACAATAATACAATATACTTTGATTTTTGTCTTTCTTGTGCATGCTTCTTGGATTCTTCAGGTAAACTGGTCCTTCTTTTTAAAAAGCTACAACTTCGAATAACCTCCAAGGGGATAATTTTTTGTTACATAGAAAGCTCCTTAAACTTCTGTGCCCAGACTGCTCAAAGTCTAACTTCGAGGAATCGTGTTTAGTTTAGAATTCAATTTTTTAGTGAAAATTAAATATTCTCTCAATTTCCCTCTCTTTATTCTTTGTAAACCTTCCATTATGTTACTGAGTTAATTAATTTTAAAAATAATGATCATAAAATTTAATATTTCAAATTATTAACGATTAATTAATAACGTGCAATTGTATGCTCATTTTCATTAAATTTGGTTTCATTCTCCCTTATTTAGTGACACGAATTCGTATCACTTAGCTTCGGATTTAATGCATTTTTGAATACTATAACCAAATATTAAATGAAGAGAAGAAAAAAAAAACCAAAGCTCATACATAGGGAGTTTTCTATTACTGTATTAAAATAAACATCAGTGAACTAAATTTCAACAACTACAAAAGTTGGTTCTGTTGCATGTAATAATGGGTAGCTACTACATTTGGTATAACTCTTCAATTACATAGGCAAGAGTTTAATTACGCATTTACTTTTTATTTTTGTTACAGAGAGAAACTTATTTATGAGTATAAGTAATCCTTGGAGTTTTTAAATTAGATATAAATGTAGGAATGACTACGTACGTACAAATCTGTCATTTTCCCACTCTCGTACTTGTATCTTTGTATTCATTCTTGTTTTAAATCATTAAAACACAATTAATTTATCAAGTATTATAATGTGTTTATATTAACTTTTTTTTCTTCAGTTTATAACTTATTTTTAAGATATATATTTTATATTTTTACTCTTTTTATAACTATTTCACAATTATCCGATTATTATTTGACACTAAAAGAAATAAAAAAGTGTATCTTCTGACATTAAACTTACACTCTGACCTATCATCTCTACCTATAATTAGTATGCTTTGATCTAACTTACTAAAAGAACTCATAATTTTTTAACTTAAAAAAGATATGTTTTTCTTCTAAATTTATCTGAGCTAAATGTGCAAGAAATTTTAAAGTAATAGAAGGAAATTTTTATTAGATGATGTAACTGAGTTTTTTTGTTCTTACTCCGAATGGGATTTGTTGTCATCAGAGTATTAACTTCTTAACGTATAGAAAAATATTTTTTTGACACATTTAATTTTCTTATATTTATTTAGTATTATTTTTTTTTCTTCTTGAAAGAAATATATAATTTTATTTTTTTATGATTATTTTACTTTTATAATCCGTGTCAAATAAATGTAAAAGTATCTCATTATATCGTTATTATAACATATATTATACTTTTGGGTGAGACTCGAATGTTTTCAGAATTTAATTGAACCATTTTTTTAGTTGAACAACTAGCTAGGTTATATATATAACATTGGAACAGCTATAACAAGTATGATTCTTATGTCATGCCATTTGTTTCATTTAATAGTCGGTGCATATTTTATGCACGTTACTGTCAATGAACTCACGACATTTAATGTGTTGTGAAACATTATCGGCAACCATATCTTACATTACATATCTCTTGAATTTGTACTATAATTGAAATGCCCTTTTAGGTGGCATTAGGTGGCCAGTCTTGTTCTTAGATCAATACGCAGCTACATTAATTAAATTTAACTACGATGTTAGATGAAGATCAAACTCACATAATAACTTAGCAATGATGTGAAGGGTGAAGTTTGGAACATTGTAACATGTGTGTATGTCTTTGATTCAGTCGACAGGGTCTTTTTTTCGTGACCAAAGTACCACACTTGGGAGTCTAATGGGTGTCTCTAGCATTGTGGAACTGTCAAGAAGATCTCTGAGAGAATCCAAAACAGAACTCTTGAAGAGCAAAAAAAAGTTAAAGTTTTGGTCATGGTGTTTCTGTTTGGGTTCTGAAGGTCAGAAGCAGAAGAATAATGCCCCATCTTTGGCTCAGTTTCTTGCAGTGGAAAGAAGAGTTGCTAATGAAAATAGAAGAAACCAAAGCTTTCATTTTGAGCTTGCATTGGCCGAAACCAATATTGCAGAACGAAATTCACTGTTCATCAATGGCACCATTGTTCCCCCTCACTCCATAAGTCCAGATAGAAAAAACACAGAAATAAAGCACGCTAACAACAAAAGGTTTGGTTCACTCCCAGAGTTTTTTTCATGCATGTGTGGACAAGTTGTCTTTTTCTAACTCCTACTTATACTTTTGTTTCACCACTTTTATGATATTGTGTCTTTCGATGTTACATTTGTTTCAAAGTTAACGTTAAATGTAAGTGAAAATGTATCTAAAGTAATCTGATTTAGATTTTGTATTAAATTTGTTATTTGTTAAAAAGTGGGCAATTGATTTTGTTATGATAAAATAAGTATGGACTTAATCTATGTTTCAACTTTTAATGGTATAGAGTTTTCTTCCGCAAAATATACATTAGAAAAGATGATAATAGAAATTAGATTGTGAAAAGGTTAATTAATATTAGATAGTTTTTACAAATCAAATTAGGAATAAAGTAATTTCAACTTATAGATTATTTTGTTTTGTGTGTTTGAGGTACAAGTTTAGAATATTTAATAAAGAATAAAACCATGAATCTAATGAAGCATTTTTGCTTTGTTTTTCATTCCTTTGATGTGCGAGTGTACAGATACATAGATGACGTAGTGGTTGAGTTATCCTTTGGGTAAAGCTGTCAAATTAGACTTTCTCATCCACACCATATTAAACTTTCTCCTTCCTTCAAAATTTACAATCCCTTCTGTACTTCCTACATGAGTTAAAAATAATTAAAATTCATAAAATGGAGATTTATCAAATAAGATATAATACTTGCAATTTTCTTTTAAAACTTTGAGGATTTTTTATTCAATATAAAAGAAATTTACTAATATTGTTTAGATTTATTCGATGACTTTATTAAATATAAAAGAAATTATCTAATGTAGAACTTTATTTGTTCCTAACACCACCAAATATTTCCATGACTAATACGTCTCGTTTTTCTCTTGGAATAGAGAATCCACATAAACAAGAGAGTCGTAGTCATCCCATCATTGATTTAATCTTTTTCTTCCTTTGATCAATGAGTGATTGATCCCCTTGCGTATTTTAGCAAAGAATAGAAATAAAGTTATATATATAGATATTTAAACGAAGGCGTTGTGACATAATATATATAATGCGTGTACGTAATGACAGATTAGTAGTTTGTAGGTACGTGTCACGTTCATAAGTTAAGTTATCCAGATTCATGTGAATATGCAGCCACTTGGATTAGATCCAAACATATTCTTAATTATTTTCATTTTCATAACTCACATGTCATGCTCAATATCACCATTCCCCAATATATTTCTTTCTGCAATGTCGGCACACTCCTACAATTTCTTTTTTTCTATTTTCATATGTTAAAACAAAATAATTTCATTCAGGTTAATAAATAAATCTTAACTAGCATAAATCAAAAGTAGCTTTATTAGTTTGTAAAAAAATTTATATTTAACATTAGTTAAGAAACAATATTAGCTTTATTAGTTTGTAAAAGAAAATATATAACAAAAAATTTCAAAATCTCATATTTTTTATGTAAAATTTCAGATTATAAAATTTTGAAGGATCAAGTTTGTCTTAAATTCATAATTTTTTTTCCTTAGTGTAATATCAACAACTTATTTTATCATTACTTATTCCAATTTTTTATATATAAAAAATAGCCTATAAAAATAACATGACATTTTCAAATGTCTTGACCTTGACAATAAATTTAGTTAGACATTATTATAATTTCAGTATTGATTTCTCGACGAATTAATATAAGTCATATTTGATTGTGAATCTCATGGATGAGTTAAAAAATGAAAATAGATTCATGGTCCGTGTTCAAATCTCTAAGTTATTCCACTCATAATATATTCTAAGTAGTTGACCAGGACTCTTAACTCATTATAAACCCAAATTCAAGCTAAAAGTTAAATACTGGTCTTATAGTCAAATTGAATCAATAAACCTAAAATTAACTAACAAACTCAAGATATCCCCCTTTGAATTAATAAATAATAAAAACTAATATTCAAATTCCTTTACTATTTACAACAGTACAATATACAATTTTATCTCAAAATAATTTAACCCATTTATCTCAAACGACTTGTAAAAACATAATTAAATTTTACTACCATTAATAATAATAATCATAAACATTAACATAAATCAATCACATAATAACATAGATTAAAAATGTTGTCAAAATTATCATATTATCCTTAATTTTAAAACATCACTTATAAGTTGTTTTGTTTGTGGGATCTGAAAGGACACGTCAAACACGTTCGCTTCTGCAACGCGGCATATAGAGAAATGACGCATACCCATGCATTCGTACTCAACTTTCCTTGTTTGTTTTTTGGCTATGTCTCTTTCTGTTTTCAGTTTTTGGTGTGAAAAAGTGCCAACAAACCCGGTTGGTGTACGTGCTGGCCACCCCAAATTATTTGACCAACCACAGCCCTTCATTTCTCACCCTCTCTCATTGGATCAATCGCATTTCACCATACCACACTGCAACACTTGTATTTTTACACACAAATTATCATCCTCCTAATCAAGTGCACTAACGAACCTATTCACCTACGAGACATCATCACGTGACAGCCAACATAACACTTTGTCTTTCTCTTTTGTATCTTATTGCTTATATTTATATCATATCGCTACCACACACAAATAACCAATACATTTTCCCATCTTACTGGGATGCGTATAATACAATAAAATAAAATTATTCACGATGCCCAAAATCATCGATCCAGGTGATGCTTCTTCATTCTCAAGTAATAATAATCATAATAATAATAATAATACTACAAGAACACGACATACCCTTCTCCTGTTCCCAACAACAACACTTGGTACCTACCGCCAACTTCACTTCATTTCAACTCACTTTGCTTATTTCCCAAAATTACATAATATTCCTTTACTTTTTAACTTTGATTTTTGCCTTGCCGGTTAAGCACCTATGTAGTTACGGTATCTTGCCAATGTGAGATTCATTTGTTACCACAAGCAATTGCCGTCACTGTTTATCGACCCACTCCGCGGCGATCCTTCCAGAGCTCCGCCCACCCAACTTCCCGAATGAACTTACACTGGATAACCCCTTGAAGCTGCTGCTCCCACTGTCATTCACGTTTCTGAATTTCTTTGATGTCTTGCTCAATTTGGAACAGTTCATCTCAACATTGTCTAGATCAGTTTCATCATGGTATTCTGTTTTCACGACCACCAGTCTTGCTATGGTGCTTCGACAGAATGGACAAACTGGTGGAGTGAGACAGGCTGTGGCAGGGTTGGGCTTGTTGTGGCAACACAGGGCTAGTGTGCATTGCGCACACATCTGGTGGCCACAGCTCTGAACTTCGATTGTGCATGCCTGCTCAAAGCAGATGCAACATAATTCCGACTCACTAACCTGCAAAATATCCCATGATCAGTGGGTAGATATATATATCACACACCATGGAGACACAAGTCTTTATCTAGACAGCATAATCATCCTTTATATAAACAATATAATACATTTTGCTTACATCTCAATAATTTAATTCAAAATCCTTTTTACTATCTGGTTATCAGTGAGTTCTGCTAGAATTGCTTCATCTGTCCAAGTACCAGTAAATTCACAGTTGAAAAAAATTAAAAGGGGCAGGGGAGAATCAAGGAGTTTATGCAGTATAAGACACGGCTTAAAAATGACCAAAATGTGATTTTCTTTTTTTTTAATGTAAAAATGAAGTCTTATTAACTATATTCCCATGCTCTGATTTGATTGAATTACGGAACAAAGTTGGTATTGGATATGCAGAGGGTGAGAAATTACCTCAGACACATCATCAGTTACCCCATCAGAATGTGATGGAGATGGAAGAGAGTAAGCGCTCCCTTTCAATATGTTTTTCTCCCTTTCTCTGTTTGCATCCATCAAGGCTTGTTCCAATAAAGCTTTAGCTTCAGGGTTAAGCTCACTGATGAACTTCAATGGAGACGGCCAGACAAGAGGTTCTGCAGATGTAGGATTCAGCAGTGACGCACAGGCTCCATGTTTGTGTTTCAGAGCAACCATATATGGTATCCGTCTGCATTAACACGCCAACTACGCATTCTGAGAGTATATAATGAGGAAAAGATGCAGGGCAAAACTTAAATGAATCTACCTATAAACGACCTAATCGTTAAATGAGGTAAGTTGCTCATAAAGTGAAGAAAGTTACGATAGGAAAATGCCAGATGAATACAGTAAAGGGCCCATCAGAGCAAATCAACGATTTTCCTAAAGAACATAAAAATTGACACTGCGAAGATAAACAATTCATAACCCAATAACCCCCCTAAAGTTAGAATTAAACACGTCTAGCTATATCACTCTAAGTCTAAAATCCGGTAAGAATTTGAGCTGAGAAACTGCACTATACCCAGATGCATCGCGATGAAGACGATCTGCACCCCATGCCAACAATTCACGAATGCAATCAAGAGATCCCCCTCTAGCTGCTAGATGAAGCGGAGTACTCCCGG
This sequence comes from Vigna radiata var. radiata, assembly GCF_000741045.1. Classification (NCBI taxonomy): domain Eukaryota; kingdom Viridiplantae; phylum Streptophyta; class Magnoliopsida; order Fabales; family Fabaceae; genus Vigna; species Vigna radiata. Next base: position 5,093,052 of record NC_028354.1, read on the forward strand.
GACAGCTGAAATTAGCAATTGATTACTTACTTCGCGAAACAGAACAGAAAAACACGACAGATTCAATCATTCGAACCACTCTTTGATGGATCATTACCCATATCCACCGGTTGAAGCACAAACAAGAGCTCCACTGTCCAACAGAATATGTACACATTCAGACCGTCTCTGACGAGCCGCCAAGTGCAATGGCGTTGCACCCTTTCCATCTCTAATATTCACAAACCGTGCAAACCCCCTGCAACGAATTCAAAAACACTAAATACCTTAAACTACACATAGAAAAACACCATACATCGAAATCAATAGTTAAACAGAAAAGGGCAAACCAAGAAGCAGCCACTGGACTAGATTGAGCAGCGGAAAGAATAGCCTTAAGGCAAGAAGAATGACCGTAGTATGCGGCATAGTGTAAGCAGGTTCTCCCGGAAATGGTATCAAACATTAACACCTGAAAATCGCAGGATTCAGTTTCCAAATTCATTAATTCATTCATGTGATCAAAGGATAAGATTAATGAAATCGAAAGATTACATTAGCTCCGGCTTGAAGAAGCTTCTCGACACAGGCGATGTTCCCGTGCATTGCTGCCAACATAAGCGGAGTCTGAAGCATTCACGACAGACGATGAAGGGTAAGCAAAGATAGCATTTTAAAAAAAAATGGGAAACAATAGATAGAGAGCAGAAGGCAGTACCTGTTTGTGGCGATTCAAAACATCTGGGTTGAGAGATCCATCCAAAAGCCTAGACAGAATCTGGAAGGAAGAGAAGAGAATCGTAAAGAAGAGACGTTGCGTGAAGAGAACGCGGGAGAGAGTGAGAGAGGAAAAGGGAAGGAACCTCGATCTGGGCATTGGCTGCGGCAATATGAAGCGGAGAGTGGCGATCGTAGAGAGTGGTTTGGTGGAAGAGAGAGGGGTCGGCCTCTAAGAGTGTGGTGACAATTTGGAGGTCACCCTGTTGCACGGCGGTGAAGAGGCCGTGGTCATGGTTGGGTGTGCAACTAAGGGTCTGACCCATGGGAGAGAGAGAGGTGAAGAATGGTTGACTCCACCTCTTGTGGGTTTGGGTGCGCCACCTTGTGTGGTGGCTTAAGGTGCTATAAATAAATGAAGAAGCTTGATTCACATTGAAGGTGTATGGTGTAAGTAACTGTGTTTTGTTATGGGAGAAGACAGTGGCAAAGGTTTTGGAGATAGAGAGAGAGAGAGAGAGAAGGGTAGCTGACCGTGTCAGTGATTAGCAGTTACTGAGAATGACTTGGGACAGCAGTCAGATTTAGCTAGCTAACTTAGCTACCCAGATAAATCAAATGGTATGAAATCAGATATTATTATTATTAATAATAATAATACATTACATGATATTTTTTACATTACATTCATTAGAACACAGGGTCCCCACCTTCACTTTCTTTTCAAACACCATCACTGTATACTCATTTTATCTACTGCTTATCCTTTTTCTTTAAGGAAAAATGGTGTAATCATGGTGATGTAACAAATGATGAACGCCTTTTTTTTATTTATCCATCTATTTATTCTAATTATGATTCCTTTTTAGTACTATATTTTAAGTACGCTTTGTAAAGTTAGATTTTGTATTTTTTTTTTGTTCCACGTATTTTACCATTCTTATCATATGCTTCATTATTTTCTTGGTATGGTGAAAAAATAACATTGTAATTAATAAATACCTACTTTTGAAAATTTTAAGTCTTTTTATTAAATGAAAACATTTTTCTTTTTTATTTTCTTTTATTTTCAATTAAATGTGACATTTTACAATCTCTTTTTTTTTTTTAAAAAAGGTAAGTGAGGAAAAGAAAAATAAATAAGAAAGTAAATAAAGTAGAACGAATTTAAAGCTATTTGAGAAAGATGGAAAAAGAAACACTTGACGTTTTAAAAATGATACTAGGACTAAAATTAATTGCGGTAGTTTTGAAAAGTTTGTTTCAAACCACCAAACAAAGATTGTCACAACAATTATGGCACGCGTCTACCATGTTCAAGTTTAACAAGTATATAGAAAAAAGAACGTGACTTTTACACCTTTTTTATTTTCTCTCCTTCAACTTAAATTTATTCAACCAAGCAATCATATTTTTCAATTTTTTAAGTTATATATTAACTTTGGTGAGATTTTTTTCACAGAATAATTAAATCTTTACTTAAAATAAATCAAATCATGTATCACCTAATTCACCAAGAAGTTGATTTGGAGTAGCGTAATTTAAATTTATGAATTTTTATGTTAAATAAAATATAAAAAAGTTCTATGCTACTTTTTTTAACTCATAAAATTACGTGTTATATTTAATTTTAATTATAAATAAAATTACGTAATATGACTTGTATTGTATGTAGTCAAAATTAAGATTAATCTCACAACAATTTTATATATATATATATATATATATATATATATATATATATATATATATATATATATATATATATATATAAGGTGTGTGACTATTACAATTTAGTATTGAATTCAAGAGGACATTTTATTGGTGATAAAATGAAAAAAATTAGAAGCATTGTAATAATATATTCATCTTTAAACATCCCATAATTTAATATTCAAGCGTGTATTTACGTGTTTAAACATGGTTAAATTATGCATTTAGTCTAAAATGGCAAAAATATACCGTGACTGGGTTATATTTATATAAAATCGGCTACAGATTATTAGTATACCTAAATATTTATTATTCGTAAAGAATTAATATTTTAATATTTAATAAAAGGATTATTTATATGTTATTTACAAAAAAAATTAAAGTTAAAATTTAATTTATGTTTTATTAATTAAATTTTATCAGAATTAAAAGATGATTTATATTTTATTAAGTCAAATTTTATTAAGGTTAAAACTTAATTAATATTTTATTAAATTAAATGAAATTAAAGTTAAAATAATATTTAAATTTAATTTATATTATATTGTATATTAAAGTTAATAATATATATATATTTTGCATACATATAATTTTAATATAAGTATAAATATAAACATAAATAAAATAAAGTGTATAAATGTTCATTTATTAAAAGCAAAAGATGAAAAAGAATTTTAAAATTGTGTAGAATTTATAAATTGATATTTCAATTATTTGTATAGATTTATAAATTCATATACAACTATTTAAATTATAAAAAAAATATTAAAATATGATATAATAAAACATCAATATAAATACATTTAAAATTTTAAAACAAAATTAAAATAAAGTTTAATGTAAAATATAAATTTAATTTTGTTAAAAAAATTGAATAAAGACATTAGTATTATATTTATATAAAAATAAAATTTAGTTTTAATAAAGAAAGATACAAAATTGTTTTATGTTTAAAACGTTAGTACTCAATTGAATTAAAATAACAAATACAAATTTTTCATATTACTATAGTGACATTATCACTTCCACGTCATCACATGGTGTGATCCTTAGTTTCTGTTTCTCTTATTACTTTGTGAATGTTAGAAAAGTATTTACTTTTTCTTTAATTCATTACTTTTTACGTAATTGATTAAGATTTTTAACACGAGTATTTTAAAAAATAATATATTATTTGTGAAACATGTGATAATTATATTTTAATTAGAATAATCAAATATTTTTTAACATAATCAATTATTATATTCAGAAAAAACATAAAAATCAGTTTTTCAATATAAATTTACTCAATAATATTTTAAAGATTAATTTATACTTTACATCTTGATTAAACTAAGATAATTAACCATGGATAAAAAAAATTAACAAGAGATAAAGACATCACAAAAAATGAACAACAAATCAGCACTTCATACTTTTTCATCACCAATTTTAGAATTTCCAAATGTATCAACCTTTATTATAAATAACAGGGGCCTATGGTATTTATAAGTAATAGGTTCTAACCATAATTTTCAACTATTTTTCTTCTGTTTCTATAATTGGAGATGATGTTTTTTTAATTAATTTATACGTACTTCAAATATCATAATTGTGTCATAAACTTTAACTTTTTATTCATTTTCATGTTAATAACGTTCTAGCATGTACTTTTCAATATTTCCACTAATTATCCGTTTTTCCATTTTAATAAATCAATACAACGTGAAAAATAACAATTTAATAAAAAAAGAAGATATTCACGTTTTCATTTATGTTTAAAATAGCATTCAAAATCAATAAAGAATACATCTTTAAATATAAAGTGGTTATTGATTATTTTGATATTGATTGAATTCATTTTAGTTTTGATAGACAATCTTATTCAATATGTATACGAATATTATTGAATTTTTAAATTGAATATGAGAAAAAAAATGAATATGTTTCAATCTATATATTCATTCCAAAATTAGTATGGACTTTCACATGTCTTTTAAATTGATTGAATATTCTAAAAAGTTATGTTAATTTAATTTTGTAATGGTCACCTTCTGAACAGAAGATTCCTTCCCCAAATCTGTTCTCAGTCATTCAATGAACTTGTCATTCTCTTACTAATTAACCTTAATTACCCAATAATTCCATTTCATCGGGGAATCACTCTGATAATATCGTTCTGATTATAATAGGAATTGTTTCAGATCTTAGATTTGTTGTGTTCAGGAAAACGCTTAGTAGTAGAGATATGCATCGGTAATCGCAAGATTCGATTTCCCCATCTAAAATCTATAACTTTCTTATTCTAAATTATTATACACAAATGTACAATGCTTCACTCAACACGGCCCAAGTAAGTACAGAATCTATTACTTTATTAGATTATGCTAAGATAATGAGTATAATTAACGTGTTTTTAAAGAAGACAGTGAACAAAAAAAATACACCTTTTTTCTGGAAGCGATCAAGGGAAATATACATTATTGTTAAATTTGTGTCTGCAATATATCTAACTTAAGAAGGGAAGAATTGATTTAAAATTATTTTGACCTTTTTTTAATTCTTTGGTTTATATATAAGACCATTTTCAAAAAAATATTTTCCGCAGTTTAAAATTTTAATAGATTAATAAAGAAATAAACACAACAATTTATATTAATTTAAGACTTTAAGAGTTTAAATACAACATTTAGATGTCTTAATCACAATAAAATCAAAATTCCTAAAAGTAGAGCTATATAAGAACTTTGCTTACCGATGTAATTATATTTCACAAATTATAGAATAATAAAACCTGATACGTGTCTAGTGATATTACACCAAACTTATAATTGATACTCTTCTTCAATCTTTTCTCTCACAGGTTTTAACCTTTGCATTTACTTTGTTTTTCCAACGATGTCAGATATTTCTAAAAAAATTGTTTTGTTTCAACATTGATAAATTTAAGAATTTTTGTGTGTTTACAAAATGAATTAACCATATATATATATATATATCATAACAAAAATTAATTTTAAATTGTCAAACAACCATATTGTAAGGATTGTAACATTGTATTACTTCAATAGGGATTTAAGAGTAGTCCAGATCTGCTATGCGGTGTGACAGTGCAGTACTTCAGCTAGAGTCTCTTTAGTAAGGGAGACCTGAAGAAGACTTACAAGTCTTTGATTTTGTTGTTTCCACACGATAAAGGCTGGATTAGGAACCGTCAAAGATCCATCAGCAGCAGACAATTTCGCGAGTTATGATTGAGCCATCAATATGACCATAAAGGGTCTGTCCTTCGAGAAGAGGAAGGAGCTGACAATGTCAGAGAATGAAATTGGTTGAGGTGAGGCGTATGTTTAACATGTGGATTGTTAAAGGAAAAAACACCGTATTAGTCATAAGTAGGAAAATAAAAGAGAAAAGATAAGGAATGATCGAAATTAGGCTGATAATGTATCAAATATACAGAAACTAAATAAGATAAACTATAATATTCAAGATAGAATCAATTATGCAGAAACTAAATAAGATAAACTATAATCAAATATATTATTTCCTATCACATATAAATTTACAATACCTCTAATTTAACACAGATTTATAACATATTTATGTTAAAAATTTTAATTATTTCTTTATATATATATATATATATATATATATATATATAACATATTTATATGTTAAATTTTTAATTATTTCTTTATATATATATATATATATATATTAAAATTTATAATTTTTTAATTACAAAGACATCCCTAATATACTTTGATTTTTTCATTTTAAAAAAAGTTATTATTTTTTGTAATTTTTATTGTAATGATAATTGAATTATTTTAAAAATTAAAAGCTTTTATATAAATAATTCCAAATTATAAATTTTTATTGTTTAAATGTTTTTTAAACATATAATTAACAAAAATACCAAATTTCAAAATAAATTCATAATATTTTATTCATATATAAAATTGGTAATATAAGATTTGTAAAATTACTTTTAAAAATTATACTGTCTCTTATTGTATAGACATATGCTTTAACCAAATTTATTTTGTTCACAGTTATTTAATCATATAGAGCATGTATCTAACATGAAATAACACAACAAAAGTCATACAAATAATGTTGTGAAACAAACAATAAGACATCAACACATTCATAGCATTTTAAATCAACGTAGGGAAATCATCTTTCTTTGACATATCAACAGCTAGTTAATCTTTAGATGTCATGTTTAACTCTGAATTGATAGAAATGGGATAAGTGTGTTTGATTAGTTAGCTTCTTTTTCTTATCGAATCTTGCTTATCTTAAAATTAATCATACAAATCTTACAAAAAGTTAAACTGTACATGCTAAACGAGATTCATTGCATTAACACTAAGACCACATATACATAAGTTATTTATTTGTGTTGGTATAGATATTTAATTAGAAATATATATCAAGACAACATTCTATTCTTTGAAAAACTTTAGACAATTAGTATTTTTATTTTGTAATGATATTGAATGATACACTTGAATTGTATACATGTATACGAGGAGTTATTTCACAAGTATGTCTGTCTTTCTCTAATGTAATTTTAAGACTATTACACAATTAATCTCAATTCTAAAAATTTACATAAACTCCATTCATAATTTTAAATCTCCTTCTACTTTTATATATTTTAATTTCACCATCTCCAAAATAACATATAACATTTTATTAATAAAAATTAATCGATCCTATCAAAACACAAATTTATCAATAACATTAGATAGTTATTTGATACATAAAATCAAATTCATTTATAATTAAAAATAATAGTTTCTTGTGATTGACAATTGTTTGTTTTTTTAAACAATAGTAAACGAAAGTTTAAAGCACACCAAACTTTTAAGAACATAAGGCAACTATCAGATCGATTGATATACTACCAAAACTATTAGCAAAGTATGACAAAGAAATATATTAGTTTAATTAATAATGATTTATTATAATTTTTGTATATTTTGTTGATTTGATCAAAATGAAAATCATGAATCAATCTCTAAGATAATCCTAAATACATTCGCCGTGGGCAAATAGTTTTATACTTTTTTGTAACTATAATAATCAATTATGTTGAAGAATAGTCAATTATATCATTAATTACATTTAAACATAATCAATTATATAAGTAAAAAACTTTTTTTAAGTAAAGCTACATCTACTCATCATTGCATTTTTTCAATTATTTTTTGAGAAAGAGAACATTGTTATTTCTTGAAAGAGATATTATCATAATCTCATCCATTATATATTGTTTGAAAAAGAAAGTATACAAGACTCGTGGGAAAATTATCATGCTTTAAATCTTATATTATATAATATATCAAATATCATGTGATATATTTCTTTATTTTTCTTGTAATATGATTTGATATCTTTGCATCAGAGTATTTTTTATGTGTCATAGGTAATTGAATGTTTTTATTATATGTGTATATATTTGAAAGATGTTACTTTTATATCTTGTTTTATATTTATTGTAATTTGTTAATTCAAAATTGTTTAGTAAAAAACTTCAGCTTAAGTTGTCTGAGTTAACTGCATATAAATTTACGAAGAATCAAATCAATATAAAATTTGTCTGTGTTCATGAATTCTATTCTTGATGATCATCCACCATTGCATTAAATTTATTATGTTATCAAAAATTTTAAGTAAAATTTTTATTTGAATTTTGAAATAATTATTTTCAACCCTTTTGATTTTTTTAACGTTTATTTTTATATAAAAATTGAATCAATTAAAAAGTAATATTTTTCAACTGCTTGTATCGGTGAAACTTTAAAATCTCTGCAAATATAACTAAAAAGAGTAAAAGTAAAGAAATTTTATAGTAAAAGAAATTACTTTAAAACAAATTCTAATTAATTAAAAATCAAATTCAGATTAGTTAAAAATGACATCATGATTAGTTGAAAACGAAAAACAAAAATCAGAGAGAGGGTCCGACGAGCTTTCGGCTCAAAGTAAACTATGTGAGATTCTTTTATTTAATTGAAAAGTCTCTCTTACATATGAACTTTTCTCTAAAACAACTTTTTAAAGAAAGAATATATTTTTTATAAATTAAAACTAATATTATAAACAAATTATTATCTTTTTAAATAGAAGATATTTTTTTTACCAATTAACTTATAAGTAAACAAGTTATAATTTGTTGAAAGTTTATATTTGAATTTTTTTATAAAAAGAATGTGTCTAAACCTGATAAATATGTCATTGAAGGTGAAAATGAAAGAAAAAATAGAGAATGAAAATGAAAAGTTGAGATTTGAATGTAGTTTATCTTTTTTTTTTTTTTTTACGGATAATGATACTTAAATAATATTTTTTTGATAATATTTAAATATTATTTACATGTTATTTTATGATTGATTCATGATGATGTTTATGATTATTATTATTGACTGTGGAATAATTTTGGACCAATTATAAAATAATACGTAAATGATGTTCGAATACTGTCAAAAAAATATGGTTTAAGTATCATTATTTATATATATATATATATATATATATATATATTTATTTATTTAAAAAGGCCATCATATACTTTTTGTCAACTCTACAACAACCTTTCTTGGATTTCCATACATAAAATGAAAAAAAATAAAATCCATGGAATATTCAAAAATGGAGATAATCCTAACTCGGCTGCTGCAGACAAGGTCAACTTTACTTTTCTCTCTTTTATATAAAATAAAAGTATCTGATTTTTCCACAATCTACCGTATTCGTTCGTCTAAAACTCTTCTCTCTTTTTTCTTTTTTCATAAAAATTACTCAAAAACTTTCTCATAGTATACCTTTTATTAAAAATAAACATAGGCGTGAAGTTATTTTCTTATAAATACATTTGAGAATAATTTAATTGTACTAGTATAGGATAACATAATTTTAGTTTAAAATTTATGAAAAAGAATTGTCACTTTTGACACGATTTACCTTGACAGAATTAACTTATTTTAATATTTTTTTTTTTCAAATTTACCTATATTCATAAGTTTTTTTTTTTTTAAAAAAAACTATCAGACACTCTAACTTTATTTTGGAATGATTTGATATACTTTGGGAAGAAGTGTAAATAGGATGGAAGCAAATAGTAAATGATGGCTATGACTTTATAAGTATATTTACTTAAGCATGCTTAATGATGGTTAGCATTTTAATTGGGTTTAATGCAGAAAAATTCCTTTTTGTAGTGAGAATGATATGACTGAGATGGTGTTAGCTTTTTTTATTTTATTGTTATAATTACTATTAGAAAGGAACCTAATCTTTTAACTTTATTCTTGTCTTTTCTTCTATAACAGGAAAGCCTTTGCTTGAAGAAACAATCCCGTTGAAACCATATTTCCGCAAGAAGGAAACTTTCACACGTTACGTGGCTACATCACCAATAATTATTACTTATATTAATATAAAAATAGTCTTTTTCTAGTATTTGAAGGTACAGTTAGTAATTATGGGAGTGCATAAAGAAATAGTCTTGTATTATGTATAAACCCAATAGAAATCCCCATTTGGGTCAAAGATTCTCAATGTTTAATATGGGTCAACTTGCGCATTATTAGGAGGCTGCCACTTCCTGCACCCAATTATCTCTTTTACACCTTCATATTTTTTTAATACCCATTCTACCCCTGAGTAAAAAGTGAAAAGATAACCTCATTTACCTTTATCTGCGTTGCAACCATTGCATCCTCTCCATTTTTTTCCTCTTTGTAGGTGGACGATGTTGATAGAGAGAAACTACAGCTCCTTCATTCGGAAATATAAAAAAGAATTCCAAGGAAACTACATAAATGGAAGAATTTGTTGCCAATGTTGTGATTGGAGGAAAGTAATTTAGGAATAATGAAAATAAGTTCTTTCACATCATCTAATAGATCACGTATGTTTATAGTAATTGTCAAGACCAATATAAGTATATCGACAAATATGAAACATGGAAAAGCGGATATAAACATATACATTTTTTTTTCTCATATAAAATCTATCCATATCATGTCAATAAATCGAGATAAATTACGTAAAAAAAAGAGTTAAAATAGTAGTATTTTATTAAATTTTTGAAAGGAATTAAGCAATTGGAAAATTGAAAGAATATATATAGTTATAATTTTGGTTGGTACTGTTAGAATTGGTCAAAAGGGATTTTATCCAATGAAAATGTATGAAGGGAAGAAGATTAAGGAAATCAACAAATTAAATAGAAAATAAGTTAATATATATATAAGAAAAAGAATAGATAATAAAATGCGTAGAGAAGAAAAAGAGAAACGCAGAGTAGAAATAAAGAAAGAGAGAAAAAGTGATATTGTAATTTTATTTTTATCATTAATACATTTGCAGTGAAATCTAAAGAGTTTTATTTTGAGTGTCATTATTCCGCACTTATATTTTTCTCACAAATCTGATTAAGAGGAATTGTGCATAATTTCCTAACA
>NC_028354.1:5107362-5132950 GCF_000741045.1 Vigna radiata var. radiata
ATGTATGCGATGGTCTGTACAAGGCCAGACATTGGTCATGCAGTGGGAGTTGTTAGCAGGTTTATGTCAAATCCAGGTAAAGCTCATTGGGAAGCTGTTAAATGGATTTTGAGATATCTACGAGGCACTATAGAGAAGTGTTTGTACTTTAGCAAAGGAGAGTTAAAAGTACAAGGTTACGTAGATGCAGACTTTGGAGGTGAAGTAGATCACCGAAGAAGTACTACTGGTTACATTTTCACTGTTGGTACTACAGCTGTTAGTTGGATGTCACAGGTGCAAAAGATTGTTGCTTTATCCACTACAGAAGCTGAGTATGTAGCAGTAACAGAAGCTAGTAAAGAATTAATATGGCTTCAGGGATTGTTAACAGAGTTGGGATTCATCCAAGAGATGAGTGTTTTGCACAGTGATAGTCAGAGTGCAATACATCTGGCAAAGAATTCAGCATTTCACTCTAGGACAAAACATATTGATGTTTGTTATCACTTCATTAGATCTTTGCTTGAAGATGGGGTGCTAACATTGAGAAAGATTCTCGGAAGTAAAAATCCAGCAGACATGTTAACAAAAGTGGTAACCATTGACAAACTGAAATTGTGTTCAACTTCAGTTGGCTTGCTACAATAATAGACTACAGAAGATTGGTGGTGTAATGACCAAGGTGTGAAGACAAATTAAAATTAGTCTTCAAGTGGGAGATTGTTAGAATTGGTCAAAAGGGATTTTATCCAATGAAAATGTATGAAGGGGAGAAGATTAAGGAAATCAACAAATTAAATAGAAAATAAGTTAATATATATATAAGAAAAAGAATAGATAATAAAATGCGTAGAGAAGAAAAAGAGAAACGCAGAGTAGAAATAAAGAAAGAGAGAAAAAGTGATATTGTAATTTTATTTTTATCATTAATACATTTGCAGTGAAATCTAAAGAGTTTTATTTTGAGTGTCATTATTCCGCACTTATATTTTTCTCACAAATCTGATTAAGAGGAATTGTGCATAATTTCCTAACAGGTACAAAAGGGTGATTATAGACAGACACGACATAGAAAGGAAAACATAAGTGTGTGGCACATAAAATTGTACAAACTGAGACTATACATAGCAACCTTTGCTTTTGTTTTGCCTCTCTGTCTCTCTTTTCTTACTTTCCATCTTCATCTAACAATGTTACTGGCTAGTTTCTGTCTGGTTTAAAATGTGTGAAGGTAACTTTTCCCATTAAAAAAATGACGTGCGTGCTATGTAGAATTGTAACTTTTTTCAAGCTATTCCTTGGGTTAAAGGATCACTCTTAGAACTAACAGCAAAATTGATTTTAGAAAAAATACATTGGCGACTCTAAGTTAAGTTGGTAACGGTATCTGCCATGCCATGAACACGTAAGGTTAAGGTGAAAAGAAAAAGAATTAGAAGATAGGGTAAAATGAAACAAATGGAAAGGGAAACAAAGCAAATCCAAGGGTCTCTTTTGTCTTGCAATTCATCACACTTAATCAATGGTGTAGGTTTCGTCACTCTACTTGAAACAATTATTGCTGTTTTTTTTTTTCTTTTACTGCTTCTGAAAACACCATAAAACTATTCATGACCGTGGTTTAAAGTTCCATCATTATCTTACATATTTTACTAAAAAAAGGTTGAATTTCGATAAAAATACCTTAGTTTTGTGCTATTCTAGAAAGAAAGTGTAGAGAGATATGTAATAGGTTTCTTTTAGATTTTAGTCTGGATTATCGATTGGATTTTTTTTCTCTGCTCACCATTAAAAATATACTGAAATTGATATTTACAAAATTGTCTTAATATATTTTAAAATATCAAAATCAAAATCAATATCTATCACTTCATTTCGAAGATAGAACAGAGAAATATCTGAACAATAAGCATGTCTTTGCAATCTTCTAACATAATTAATTATAATAAAAATATATTAAATGTGACTAATCAAATTTAAGTTTATTTAACAAAATTTTCTTGTAAACTTAAATGTTTATTTTTCTTCTTCATATTTATTCATATGTTCTTTATTATATATGTAGTAATTCTTTGCTTTTTTTTTATGATTGGCTAAATTTTTTACTATCTTCTTGATCAATTTTGCTTTAGTTATGACTAACTTGTTCTTTTTATTTTTGATTATTGATTTGTTCTTTACTTTAGTTCCATTCTCTTTAACATTGGTCGCTTTGTCGTTAGCTGGATTCTTGTCAATAGGTTGAGCTCCTTTTGAGAGTTGTTACTTCTTGTCTTATATTTCTAATTCAACTCTTAAAAATTCTTCTTAGCTTGAAGTTCTTGCAAATTTGAAACATCTTGTTCAAGTTTTAGACGTTGTTTATGCAAAATCTATTTTCTTTTAAGCTTGCATGTAACTCTGCATTTTCTCTAACTTCATTTTCAATTCTATGTTGCAAATAATCTTTTGCAAGTTGTAACCTTTGAGTGACAAGTTCATCTTCGTACATGTTCGAGTTATTTGATCTGTACAATTGCACCAATTACATCTCACCAAGTTATCTGAACTTTCAACTCGATCCACCAATTTAACAACTATCTGTTTGCTCCATTGAGCTACCTAGGTTGCCCAACAAAATTTTCAAGATGTCCACTTGCTCTATCGAGATATATGGGCTATCTACATGCTCCATTGAGTTATCCCATCAATCTTTATGAGTTCTTCATGCACATTACCAGGTTATCCAAATATACTACTAATTTATCTGATGTTTTGCCGACCTCTTGACATTACTTCACTTTTTTGTTGAGTTATCCATGATACTAAACCTTTTTGCCAAATTCTCCATGCTACTCAACCATCTTGCTGAGTTCTCTCGTGCTAGACTCCTAAACTATGTCTCATCATCAATAACACTACTTCCTCTTCAACATCATATGTGAGAAAGTTAGTTTCTTTGTTGCTCTTAGATCAATAACTTTAAGTAAAATGTCTAACCTTTACTATAAGTGAAACACTTATTTGAGTAACATTCATTTGTATAATGATCATATTTGTCACACTTGAAGTACTCAACATTTGATTTGCACAACTGACCTCCTGTCCATAAACCTTGTCCTCTTCGTGCTTATTTTTGTTGGTTGGACTATTCTTTCTCCTCTTCTAATCACGATCGACTTCTACAACCAAGATTGCTTCCTTTACATTCTCGGTATCTTCCTCCGCTTTGAGTGTTCTAAGCTTTTCCCTTTATTTGAAGTATTTGATCAAGTAATTTTCATTTCTTTTTATTTCGTAGTTCGTGCAACTCAAGTGACCCAACAAGCTCTTTCAAGTGACAATGTTGGTAAGTCTTTGGACTCCTCACTAATGCATAGTATATTTTTAAAGTCACTAGTTAACAACCTCAAGATTTTCTCCACTACTCAATTAGTGGGCAATGTTTCTCCATTTCTTCCAAGTCGATTCACCATCGTCTAATCCAAGAGATATATTCAACTATTTTTTTAGCCTTTTTCATTCTCATACTTTCAAGTTCGCCTCTAAGAATTTGAAGTCTGACATATTTTTATACAATTATTTTTTTTATATAGCTTTTCTAATATATTTTATGTTTCTTTTAAAGATTGTGCACTTGTAATCTTTTTAAAATTAGACTTGTCCACAACTTAGTACAAATCTGACTTATCTTCACACCCAATTCTCTCAATGCTTTTAGGCATTCACAAATTAATGGTGTCGGATGATTCCTCAAATTCATTTTCAACAGCCTTCCAATTTTCTTGAGAGCCATAAATAGTCTTCATTTAATGTCGTCTTTACTCAACTTGGGTAGAAACTTTCTTTTTACAAGGTTTACTATCTTTCTCCAATTTTCTAGCTCTTTGACTATTTTTAACCACTCAAACGTCAAAGCTCTCTAACGCCGATATCAATTTGTTAACAGCAATCTGTTAACGAGTCTTTTTTGGATAAACATTTTTTAATATTATTATTTGCCGTTACACATTTTAAAAAAAAAATACATCAACCCTTAGTCATGTCTCTTTTAACTTGTAATCTTAAACACAGTTATTATCGAACATAATTAATGAACTCTATTACCACACATAATATTAATATTAAGAATGATATCTGACAATAAAAAGTATTAAATAATGCAACTAACCACGTTTAATAACCAGTCACACCGACATTTTTGGAATTAGGGTAACCATATCTTGTGCTGGCTAAGACGTCCCATGACTAGCTGACGAAAGACAGACACGGAGAGAGCTTTTGTCTGGATTGGTCACTGCTGGTCGTGTTGCTTTATTCGTTGTTGAAAGGCAGCATTGGTCCTTACAAAAGTTATCATCTGCTTTTTCTTTTTTAAAAGATAACTTCATTTATTCTCAGTGGTATTGTAATAATAAAGTTAGTAATTATTAGTGTTTGAACACATGCATTCAGTTACCTCTGAAGCGCACGGATAACTCCAGTGTGGATCGTGAGCGATTTACATCATAATACGTAGAAAAAAGTTCACATTTATCTTCTCCAGTCTTTTCCTTTTCCTTTTCCTTTTGTTTTCGACTGCATAATATAATATGACCTAAAATGATGCATTCATTATTTGTGTTTCTTTCTTGCATCATTCTGCTCAACAAGTTCTAGAATACTCACCGACTTTACTTCGGTCGAATTGCATGGTTTTGAGTGGCATTTTGGCGTCTTCTAAGATTGCTTATCTTACTTCAACTTTCAACCTTAAAAACAAACAAATCTGTACGTCCCAGCTTATGAATCTAATAATTTGATAATTACAACATCGTAAAGTCTTAGTCTTGCCTGTTGACTCATATCGAATGTATATTTTCTTTACGAGTTTCTCTCACTCTCTTCCTTTTTTTCTCTCCCATTCACACATCATTTTTTACTTCCAGCTTGTGTAAGTGAATACTCTTAACTGAAAATTCGCAATGCGATATGGAAACTTCCTACAACGAATATGCTGAAAGTACAATGATTGGAGCTTCCTCGGAATTCTGATTTTGCGACAATTTTGAGGACAGGTAAAGAGCCATGGACGTTAAATGACTGTCAACACAGTCAAGTTTCTGAGAAGTTTTTCTCAGAATAAATCTTGAGTGCGTGCGAAACCTCATAGCAACTGAAGTACGAGCAAATGCACGGAAGAGAGAAAGAAAAGAAACAAAACAAAAATCAAGAGAAAAAGGAAAGAGTGACTTACCATAATGTTTAGTCTAGTTGTCTGAACTATCCAACTTGCCATATCTTTTTTATTGTTCATGTTATCTGTTTATCGCCTCCAAGATGCACGACACAATCAACCTTTGTATGCAAAACCATGTTTATGTCTTTGATTAAGATAATGTAAACTTGTATAGAGAGGCTGCAAGATACGAGAAAAGTGCTCAAGCTTGAAATATCTAACAAAGTTATCCCGAGAAACACTGCCTCGATAAATGTTAGTGTGGATCAGTGGCACGTTCTTTAATACCGTATATAGCAGTATCACTTTTCTTCTGTCTTGATACCTTTGCTTTATCGTGCTTCTAGCTTATCGCCATACATGAACGAAATGGAACACTAGTGTGAATCACCAAATATAATACGAAACATGTAAGAGAGTAACAAACTGTAGAAAAGAAAAATTGAACCGAATGATATCGCGCAGTAAACAAACAAAACACAATACATGCACACACTGTTTTACAAAGAAAGCTCAATAGAACATAGAAGACACTAGGCTCGATGAAGAAACATAAACAAAACCAATGACAAGAAAATATACAATTGAAGACTAAATTCTACCAGCTTGATTTCTGTTAACACTAACGCGTGAAGACGGTGGAACACGGAGTGCTGCCATCCTAGAACTGATTATAAAAATATAAGAGTTTAATGGTACAGTTATTTTTTGGATCAATAACTAAACGAGTTCAATCATGATTAGATGGAAACTCATTCAACTATTGATAAAAAAAAATAACAGTACCAAAACCCTTACATTTCTGTCTACCGTAGAATTTCTCTTTTCTCTAACCCATCAAAGTTACAAGAGATGACTAGCGGAAGAAGATGCAAGACCGGATAAATCCGTCCATGAGTAGTAATGGTTACCATTTTCTGACACAGTCAAAGGAGATCTTGACAAATTCAGACCACCGTTGTATTCCAATTTAACTCGGGGTGGCAGCTGAGTAACCCTAGAACTTGCGGCAATATCTCCAACCAGACCTTCAACACTTTCAGTTTGAAAAGGGTAGGAAGAAACAGCAGAAGCTGAGTCAAAACCATTCAAGAAAGGAAATTGCTGAAACCGCCACTGTTCCAATCCTCCTCCAGCAGCAGTAACACTTGAGCCATGACCCTGACCACCAATTTGAAACCCCATATGCGAACCGTTCTGAGCTTGCATCTCACGCAAGTTAACACCTGCGTTCCCTGCACCATAGCGGTTCATACTCTGAAGAGAGGCCATGAAAGGTTGTGGGAATCGACCAATAAGCTCAGGCATAGCGCTTGTGGGATTGGGAAGTGATGATTTCTCAGTAGGAACCGGAGATTTGGAGCGACTCCTTTTGTTCTTCTTGTTCCTACGGCATCCTCCACCGACAGGAACGTTCCTGAGAGCGCCACCTCTTGTCCAATAACGCCTACAAGTCTTGCAAAAGTGGCGCGGCTGAGAGAGGCTGTAGTTGTTGAAATAGCAAAACTTTGTGTTGGTGGATTCACAGCGAGGACACTTGAGAGCTCCTTCCTGGGCCGGAATCTTAGACCGATCCGCCATTAAACCGGGCCGGATTGAGCCTGCAGGTTCATGAACTCCCACGTGAGGTTCCTGTGGCTGTTGAGGCATGGTGGGAAGCATCTGCGGACTGTTACTGCCATTTGCCTGATGTTGATTTTGTTGCTGCAGAGCAAAAGAAAGAGAGAAATAGTATGAAAAAAATCTGGTATATTCAGGAAGATTAGATTGCAAAGAAGGAATAGGAATATTAACGATTTATCTTTTTGTGATTTGGTTTTAGGGTTTAGAAAACTGTGGCTGAGATTTGAGGGAATTGAAACCTTACTTGCTGCCAATTGGGAGGATCTAAATAGACTGGAATAGAAGAGAAAACCATGGTTCTTCAATCCTTTTGTGTGTGTGAGAGTGTTTGTTTTTTCTCTTTTTTTTTTTTGTTTCTTTTTTATAAAGTTTGATGGGTCTTTAGGGAGAAGGTGGAGGTAGAATCGCACTAGGTAGAGGGAATAGCAGAGGCAAGAAAGTAAGAGAAAAAGAAGAGGATGAAGGAGAGGAAAGCAAGAAGAGGCTTTACTTTGTTTGCTTTGCGCTTATTCTCCCATTCTCATCTCTTTTTGTTTTATTATATTTTAGGGTTTTAAGTGGAGCAACTATCTTAACCTGTAAGCTTCTTTTTGACGCGTTCTTCCTCTCAATTTTTGTTCGTAGAAAACCCATGGTGGCTCCCATGCATGAAAACACCACGCCGTATAATAATATATATCATACTCTTCTCAAAATTCAATGCTTCTAAAAATCTTCAACTTAATCACACACAAACCAGTATTAATTACTGCTCAATATTACACCAGTTTCTTCTGCTGCATAATTCTCTATAAAGTTCACAAGACTAAGGTAAAACTAATTTCCAGTAACTTATTTCCAGTTTTTTTCCCTTTATATAAGAATGGAAATTTGTTCTAAATGCTGTTATGTTTTGTATAGATTAACAAATTAACTTTGAAACAAACAAGCAAGGTGATTTTGAGTTTGTGGGTAATTCAAATTATTAAAGTCTACATAAAAAAAAATGAATTATACAGATTATTAAAATTGTAAAAATGTCGAAAGATGAATAATTCTTAATCATGCAAGAATAGTAATAATATTCACGTATACATGTTGCAGTACTTTTTGACTTCTGCCTCATTCACAGCACAGTGATTAACCATAATAATCCGAAATTCATAAACACGTACTAACCATAAATAATGATGGTGTCTTTCACCATTATATCATGTTCACAAGATAAAGATAGAATATAGAACAGCATCATTTTCTCAATATTTTTTCATGCAAAATCAAGAACTAACATTTCGAAACACACTTTCTTGTTTGAAAAATAAAATAAATTTAAAAAAGTTAAAAGGTAGTGTAACAAAAAATATATAACATGTGAATGGCATTAAGCAGTGGTATATATTAAGTTATCTTTCAAACTTGTAACTTAAATTGAAGCTTTTTTTTTTCTCTTGTTTTATGTTCCAATTACTTTTTGGAAATGTTTATGCAGAAAGGTGTAATGTAAACACATGTTTAAGTTTATGAAATGAATTTCACACACACTAGCAAAAAGATTTATGAATTGAGAGAAAAAAGATGATTTGCAAAGATTGTGGTCCAAGGAAGAATAATTAAAGAAAAGCAGTAAAGTGGTAATTGAGGGGGAAAATGCAGATTGAAAAAAAAGAGTTGCAAAGCAAAACCCTAAAATATAAAGTAATTGGCACTAGCTAGCCTGTAATTGCTTTACTTTTTTCATACTTAGGCCCAGTAAAGTAGTGGCTTAAAGTTGTGGTTAGATCCTTTTTGGGCACAGCACCAACATCAGTGACATCACTCAGTAAGCTATAAACTACTGATAAAAGACAAAGTAAACAATTCAGATATTCCTCAAAGAAAAAACATGCCAAATTTATTAATTCAACGTCACAAATTTTATGTCTTAAGGGCACTAAAGTTTCACCCACAACAACATTTTGTCTACTTCTTAAAAGTAAAACATATATATATACATATTGTGATTTCTTATAATAAATGTTTTTTTTTTAACTATTACACGTAAGTCATTGTGTATTTAGTTTCAAAGTAAGTGAAACTATATTTTTTCAATGATGATACTTGAAATGTTAATATAATTAAAATTTAAATGATTAAAATTATATTTGTCAAAGTTAAAACAATCAATCCAACACCATTAATACATAAACAAAATGAAATAAAATAATTATGACACGTTATTAAACACTTTAGCTCTTGATCAAAGTTCATTACAGTAAAGAAAATTGTATAGTTTTTAATGTATTGAAAATATATTGAATGCTCAATTCGGTTATTTCGTTATAACTTAGCTCTGTCCTTAGAAAGTACATATCTTATTCACGTCCTTTTGTTTTTTCCTTTTCTATTATTTTGTTATTCGAAAATTTTGTTCGACAAAATTTATGCTTATACCGAACATTTTAAATATGAATATTTAAATATAGAAAAAAAAATTGCAATGACATTTTAAAAAGGGTCTAATATTTTGATGAGCAAAATAATATACTATTCGATGATTTTCTTTATTTCTTTTTATTTTAAGAAAAAAAAATTGAAAATTCGTCTTGTCTAAGACATTATCAGTAAAAATTGATAAAAAAAAAATCTTTAATGGAAAGAAGAGCAATGGCAGTTCTCAACTCAGATATTCAGATTTAAAGTTTTCAAAGTTTCTTTGAGAACAAAACATAGACTAAAATATAACATATTAAGAAAAAAATAATTATTTTATATGATTTATGTCATACCCCATTTAATACCCCTTCTTAGTGGGGTACACGTGTCAGCCGTCCGGTCTTTCCTGATAAAGTGGGAGACCAACTCTGCCAAGATTTTAATTCCCTTTTTCGTGATCCGTGTGGCAGCAGCAGAAATGTGAACTTCCAGGAAGTGGAAGTCAGGTGGCAAGCTAGGAGTGGTCCGGACGTTCTAAGTGGAGGCAGTATTTAAGGTGGGATTGGAAGCCTGACGCCACTTTTCCCATGCAATCTTCTTCTTCCTCAAACTCAAACTCTCTGAAAATCTCAAATCCTCCTCCTTCTCTCTAAACTTCCCAACCTTCTCTCTAAAATTCTAACCAAGCCACTGTTCCGATCACCATTCAGATCACACCTGAAGACTCCTGGTGATCTTCTCTTTCATTGAAACCGTTCAGTTTCGGTTTATATCCGGTAAGTTCCAAAGACTTCTTTATTGCCTCTAGCTTTCTCACTTCTGCCATGCATGTGCCTTTAAAGCTTGCATGTACTTGTGAAACCATTCCTCTGAACCTACTTTTGTATTTGATTCTAGACTTTGGAAACCTTGGAAGAGATAAATTGCTACCAACCAACCTTAGACGTACTAGCTGGATTTAGAGGTAAGGGAAGCTTATAAAGTTTAATTATAATTTCTCTGTATGGTTTAAATGTATGCTTGATTTAATGTATGTTTGATATCTAAAGTATGTTGTTTTGATTTCTTATGATTGAAATATTGTATGTTGCTGTATGAATTGTATAATAAGTATGAGTTTAAATTCTGCACTGATAGGAATGTATAAAACTTAGAGAAAACATGAATCTGAGATCGAAGGTCATTAGGACCGTTCGATCCTCCCCTTTTACCAACCGGTCTGTTCAGACTGTTCGGCATAGTGAGTTTCCAAATTCAGTTGATCCAAATTAATGTATTGTT
This sequence comes from Vigna radiata var. radiata, assembly GCF_000741045.1. Lineage (NCBI taxonomy): Eukaryota > Viridiplantae > Streptophyta > Magnoliopsida > Fabales > Fabaceae > Vigna > Vigna radiata. The sequence continues at coordinate 5,117,837 of NC_028354.1, forward strand.
GATAATTACTTAAGAACGCTGGTCATAAACCAAGCGTTCGGTCTTACAAGTGTTCGGCCTTAGGCTGACACTTAAATTGTAAAATATGCAAATTTGATATTCTTTCTCTTGAAACCGTTCGGTCACTTAGTGACTGAATGGTCTAGTGAGCTTTTGTTTATTGAAACGTCCGGTTTGTGGACTAAAGTCCTTTTACCTCTTTAAAGAGTTTCTCCTTTCTTATTCCGTCCGTTTGAGAAGTGTTCGGTCATAGACCAGCCTTCGACCATGATTAGTGCTTATTTTATAACATTCTTTGCCAAACCGTTAGGATGACTACCACTTATAGTCCATCCTTTGGGGTACAGTCTTATTCTTTGTCGGACCATCCGGCCAACCGTTTGACATTCTTCTGTTATTCAGTCTCCTCTTTTGATTAGACCGTCCGGTCACTTATTTAAATTCTTGATACTCAGTTCCTCATCTCGGTTAGACCGCCCGGTCACCATTATTTCAGTCCTTGGTATTTGGTTCTGTTCAGTGTAGGATCATTCGGTCAACTAGTTATACTTCATGTTGTGGTCCGGTTTCTTCTCGCCTGACCATCCAGTCAAATCTTCTTATCTTATTCCATCTCTTATTCTATCTTTGATTCATCCGGTCCTTTTATTGAAATCCTTCTAGTATGAAAGTAAGAATGAATATATATATATATATATATATATATATATATTGAATTTGGCTGAGTAAGGGAATTCCAATGGAGGAATGTCTCATGAATTGGTAATGATTGGTAAAGTATGAACATGGTCAGACCCAGGCTGTCGTCCTGATCCTGATATTCCGTGATGACGCTTTCTCAGGTAGAGAAAGGTTACTCATGTGTGGGAATGGCAGGAGGTCCGCGGTCATACGAACAGATGATCGTTTGAGGACTAACCTCGGGTGGCAGCTGATAAGTAAAGGCAGCTATTACACCATACCGGGTGCTAGGGACGTCGGGCTACGTGGTTCATACCGTCCGGACAGTGTCGTAGTAGTCAGTCATAAGTTAATCTACTTAGTATGCATGTATAGGAATTGTATGTCTGCATGATTGGTTTTGTTTTGTATGTTTACTTGTATGATGAAATGATTAATTAAATTTACATAAGCTTGCCCTTATCTGTTGCGTCTTTGTCTATGTTGTTGTTTGGTATTTGACCGTTCGGTTATCCTCTTCATTGCAATGATCATCCTTTTGGGTGTGAGCAGAGGGTACCTTGGAAGCTACTTTGGAAGACACTCTGGAGGATGCTGTGCAGGCCGAGCAACCCGTGGAGGCCGTGCCTGAAAGTTATGCAGGACCGTCCGGTCCTTAGTATAGCTGTTTTCATTGTCTAGTGTTTTGTAAAAGCGTTTAGTATAAGAACCTTTTGATGTTGGCAGTTAGGTCAATGAACTGCACTCAAGACCGTTCGGTTTATTTTGTAAATGTTGTATTCAATATTACTGATTTTACAGCTTTAAATTCCAAGTATATTTCATACTTCTATGCTTATTCACTACTGTTCTCCTTTATTGTTCATGTTAACTCTTAAAAATAAATTATAGCTTTGGTTATATTTATTGGGATGTTACAATTTATTCGTGTAAAAGAAGCGTTATAGTGTGAAAAGGAAAATACATAAAGAATAAAGTTAGTAATTCTACATAAAAAATTAAATGTTAAAAATAAAATTAATTTAAATAGAATTAAATATGTTTTTAGTAATTTGAATTTTAATAATAAATTAGAATTCATTTTATGAAACTTGATAATTTTTGTTATTCATACTTTAAAAATAGATTAACAGATTATTTTTAATTTAATGATGTTAAATATTTTTAATATATTAATTACGTTTTTTAATTATCATTTGCTTAAAAATGTATCAAATTATCTAAATAACTCAAATAGTAACTTCAAATAAGTAAAAAAATTGATATAATTGAATTAAAATTATATATATATATATATATATATATATATATATATATATATATGTATATATATATTTTAAGATTTACAAGCAGAAATATATTAAAATTTCAAACATAAATTCTAATTTTTCATGAAACGTATTAACTCATTTAAATAATTGGGGAATTGGTAAGATATATAATAATAGAAGAACATACTAGTTTTTGAAATCTTTCTCTTACAAAAATATGCGAAATTCTCGATATCTTTTCTTTGATCTTTGTACCCTTTTTAGTAATTTACTGAATAGTTTTGTTATCCAACAAAAATTAGTTAGGTGTGAAATAGTAAAAGTGAGAGAGTGGGCATAGATTGTGCATGGAAGTGGGGGTGGTGGGCTCAAAGGTTGGCATTTGCCATGTAATTTATTTAAAGTCGCATAAAATATTAATAAATAATTAAATAATTTAACATGGTGCATCCATGCACCAAATCATCAATCATTTTGTCATCAGATGCTCTTGGTCGGGAATCGTCACTGCCACGTCGACTTCCGGATCCACTATACCACTCTACGGAAGTATACTACCAATTATAATCGTATGCTTCTACTTCGTACTTGTATCTTTGCAAATTTATTCAGCTGACAATTTCAAATAAATTCATATTCATATAATTTTAGAAAAGTTTTAGAAATATAACATATTGCATATTCATTATTTGACGCTATTTTCCTATCCTTTTTCTTTCCAAAACTGAAATCAAACCCACTTCTCTCTAAGCATTTTATACATTTTCAGCTAAAGAAAAAAGTTGTACTGAAAAAATCAACTTATTTCTTTAAATCATCTTGATTTACTGAATCTTTCTTTAAAGAGAGAGTTATGGTACAAAAATCAAGTTTCGAAAGTAGCTAAATATATATGATCATTAGTTCCAGTAATATTATTTTTTAAATTTATTTTTCCCTAGTTCATATGAATAATTGAGTGGGAAATGATTTAGGTTATTTTAAAAGGGTGTTATTCGAACTTTTTACAACGGTTGAAGGTACAAAATTGGATGTTGGTGGGTTTGGAATCTAATTCCCTATCTTTTTGACAGGATGCATGTTTTTTTTATTATTATTAATTTTGCTTATTTTCATGTGAAAAGCTTAGCATTTAATTTTACAAAGTTATAGTTGGAAAGGTATTAAAACAGCAGCCTTAACCCTGAGTTCACTTGTCTCACTCACGCACTCAGTAACACCATGGAGAAATATAAATTGCAGCCATGCACGTGCATGAGAAATACAGAGCAGAAAAGAAGATGATGGTGGGACCTACCTAGTTAAGAACATGATAAAGCAAAAGCAAAATTAGTTTTCCCCACAAACACTGCAAAGTGCAAACAGGTACTACGTACCACTCCCATGCATGTGCCTCACTTGGGCCTAATGGGCCTCTATCACTATAATTATCTAACTATATGTTTACTACGACGTGTTTGGATATGCTTTTCAATTAACGCATAAGCAACACTGAAACGCGAGTCAAACCAAACAAGCAGCCATTCACTTCATCTGAAATTTTGTCGCTCATGGTCCTCAGCTAGATATTTTTTTTTTTAGCTTGTATTCAACTTCACATCACATGTATATGTCCTCCATCGTTAATTACATTCCCCCACCATCATCCTCTTCTCTTAACATTCATCATTACATTCCTACGTACAAGATTATTCTCATGGTTTCGAATTCAACTTAGTAACATGGTTAGGGTGAATAATTGTATATTTGAAATATTATTTGTTTTGAAACGATAAGCTCTATAACTGTTTTGTTTTTAAAAGGTGTCTTAGAGGATGGAAGGAAAAATAAGTATTTAAACTGTTTTATGTTTCAACTTTTAAATAATGTGAAACTATTGGACGTAATAAAAACATAAGTCATTCAGTTAAGATTTAAGAAAAATGATTGGTCATCTCCAAAACTTAAGGATCGATAATTCGTCTGAGAACCTTGTTATTGATCCACGATAGGCATTAATATTTTGATCCCAAGTCGGTCTAGTAACATGGTTAGGATCAATCACAGTACATCTGATGTATTGTTTGTTTTAGAGCATGAAATTCGTCACAGTTTTGTTCTTAAAACCTGTCTTGGGAGACAGAAGGAAAAGAAATATTTAAATTATCTTATACTCCAACTCCTAAGTAATATTGGATTCTTAGACGACGTTATAGAACTAGTAACCATTTTATCTTTCACAAAAACACACACAATAAATATATATATATATATATATATATATATATATATATATATAAATAGAAATTAATTTAGAAAAAGAAAATATTGTTAACTCGATTGTGTACTGGTAACTCGATTGCTGATATAAAAAATGTAATCATTATGTTTTTGCAAGATTTATAACTTGCACCTACAATTAAAAAATAGGACATAGCGAAAATGTCTGTTATAATGGGTTCTCTATTCAATAAATTAAGAGGTACTAGCAAATAGAAAGCATTGCGCACATTGTACAAGAATGTATAAAAGGAAATATAGTTTATCAATATTAGCTAATTTAGATAACATTTTACAAACTAAAAATGGTTTGTATTTAAAAATAGTTTTTATTATGAATAAAAAATTATAATTAATTTAAAATCTAAACGAGTTTAGCTATTAAATTATTGTCTATTTTGTTTTTTATATGTTTTTGATAAATAGGTGACTAGGCAGTATGTTTTTTATATGAGTTTCAGTATAATCATTTTGGTGACTAGAATTATTTGGTCGAACATAAAGTGAAATGAAAAAAAAAGTAAAAATATTGAACACTAAATAAAAAATTCAATTTGTTGTACTCTTCTTAAAAGTTCAAATTTCAACTTTATGTCGTTTATTTTTTCCGTCCATCACACCAAATATACCACGAGTATCGACATCTGTGAAATATTTTTTAAGAGTTAAATTTTAAATCCTTAAATTTAAGTAATTTTGAAGTGAACTAATTTCCTATTTAAAATAACATAAATGTGATATATGTCGGTATTATTATTAACATCTTTAGTCTATAAACAATAATGAGAATTTTGTATTACCGAAATTAAACAGTGCTTGAGTTTTATCTAATTTTATATTTGGACTAGTCGTCACTGTAAAAAGCATTAATTACGGTGTAAACGGGAAATAATTAATAAAATTTAGGTTTATATAATATTCATATCTTTGAAAAAACAAAAAGAAAATATGAAAACATGAAAGAATACGAAGTTGAAGTAATTACATGATATTTTGGACCTGATAAAGGTGAAGTGTAGGAATGTTTTAAATAGCAAGGTTGAAAGATGCACCTTTTAGAATAGGTCCTGTTCTTCTTCGTAGTGTACGATTCTGTTTAATTAGCTTCATCTTTTATTTAAAAAATTTCCATTTTACTTTACACAACTACTTAGAATTACTTCTAATTATACACATGTATTTAAAACGATTTCCGAACAATTAATTAATGGTGCAAAATTCATAACCTACCAGAATGTTGGATAAGGCCCATTAAGGGTTTGGGTATGGACACATGGTATTGTTGGGTGGTAAATTGGTAATTACCAAAGTCATATACGAAATTCACGAACATCTACAACTAAAACATTGTTTTTTTTTATTCTTTAATAACTAAGGAAATAAATGGTTATAATTTTCTGGATAAATTTGTTGAATTTTTTCTGAATAATTAAAGTGAAGTTGGTCTGCATCACACATCCTATATCTGGAATACAGGTTCACATAATTGCAAGTTGTGATGATAAAAGAAGAATAATTGGAAGATGAAAATGAAAATAAATGAAGAGAGCAGTTTTTAAAAAGAAACAAGTTCCATTATATTTTTTGTTGGACGGTTTTAATATTTATTATTCATTGAAGCCAATTCTAGCGAATTAATAAAGTGGACCCATGAAATTGACTCATAGGCAGGAAGCCAGGACCACCCTAATTCACATGCAACTCATCTCAATTTCAATTTTCCAGCTATTATAGAATGACCGGTTATTTCAAATTCACCAAGTTTTGAAATGTTCGTGAAAAGAAGATAATAATGTTTATTTTTTTTTTTACGCAATTTTGCATTTAAAATTTGAAAGGAGAAGGTGGTGTGTGTTTGCGACTGAGGGAACTTTCGGCCGAATCGCGTGACAACAGCGACATCACTTGTTGTTTAGGTAAAAGTTGGTAGACACCATAACCCATTCGCGACACTCACCGTTTTCAACTTCGTCATTTCATGGTTGATTAAGACATCCTCGTGGAGTGCCCCCATTAAATCCTATGCCTTGTTTTTTTATCAAACATATTTTTATTATTTGTAAAAATGCATTAACCCAATGATTTCTTTTAGCATTTTCCTTACTTAAAGGAAGAAAGGAAACAACTTTTGGAGAAAAATATTAGTATTTTGTTGTTTTGGAGAAAAGTGAAATTCTTAACTTCGATCTTGCCCACAGTGTTGAATAACCTCTGCAAGCGATTCCAAGTTCATTATCTGTACACCACTCTGCTAGCCGCGTTAACATTAAGCATTGACTTTTCAGCAGAATTAATTAATTAATTACTTAACAGTATTGTTTTGAGACTGTGCATGTGAAATCTACCTTGGAACTTTCTAATGTTTATACCTTAACCTTTAAAATTTGGATAGAGTTAAGCAAGTGGCATATAGAACAAAGGAGACACAGCTGGGCGCATATGAAGGGGTTGAGTATAAATAAATGATAGCAGAGGGAGATATGATTATGGAAATTTCTAAAATGAAAAAAGAATGAATGATTGAGAGCACAAAATTAAGAAATTGGCAGCAAACAAGCATCATTCACATGATTGATTAACCGGTTAAAGCCACAGCAAACATGGGAAATAATGGACAAAAGCACATTGCCCCACTCAGTCCTTTGCAACATGACCATCTTCAAGCGCATGTCAGTCTGCATTCTATTTGTTGCCACACCATGCGCGAATTTGCATCATATTGACCACATCAACCGTTTCAAACCGCACAGTAGGTCCAAACCAAAAAGGGACTTTACCAGTTCTCAAAAAGCTTGTAAAAATTTCAAAATTAGAAGTCATTTAGAAAAATTAATGTAACATAATATGGTAAAGGAAAAAAAAAAAAAAACAGAAGCCTAGTTGTGTGGAACTAAAACTAATGCACAATGGATGCCTTCTCGAGTGGTCTCAATGTTGTAGGAGAAGATGCCAACGGGAGAATCTGAGATGAACCTGAAGGAAACTGTGGTAGATATTGCTGAAGCTGTTTGTTGCGTTCTGTTGTGTCTTTGTTCTGAATGAACTTAAGAAAGGAGCCATCTCTAAAATCTGCGCCCATGGTTTCATTAGGGGAAGAATCTTTAACCGCAGATTCTTGTACATTCTCTGCAGCCTTTCTCCGAGCCTCTTCCATCAATCTTCTTTGCAATTTCTCTTCTGCGTCCCTCAAGAACTTGAATTTCGGAGGCGGCGAGGATCTAAATCTGTTGTAATCTAATTCAGCCGAAGATTCAAAGAGAGGATTGAATCCTTGATGCTTGTAAGAATGAAGAGGGTCCAGAGCCAAAGGACACTTCAGAGGAGAGGAAGCCACGGGGGTGAGAAAAGGGGTGTCGATTGTCAGCATAATATCACTGAGGCTCCTTGTTCTTGATCCCTTTCTGCTTCTATCACCCCTGGATTTACCATCTTCAGATTCCAAATCTTCCTTTGTTTCCTCCTTGATGGGGAAGAGGAACCTCGGTGGACCGGCTAAATTGTGCAGCCTCATCAACTCTGACTCCACACCCTCTTCTCCAAAGGACTTGTGCAGCAAATCCAGCTCCATCTCTGGTTCACGAATTGTGCTCTCTATGTCCCTACTCACAACCCCTCCAGCGTTTCCACCATGCATGCTGCAAGGGGTCTTCCAACACCCCCAATAAAACACCCCTTTTGCATAATCGCCATGATCCATCCCAATATCCATCTGCACCCTTCTCTTCTTCCACCATAAGAAATAGTAAAGCTGAGCACACAGAGCCAGCAGAAGAAGACACCCAAACACAAGACTCAAAGCAACACTCAACCCACCGAAAGACATGACCCCTTTACAAGGGAATCAATCTCACATCTTCATAGGAAGCCAGCAGTAGAACTAAGAAGCGAGGAGAAGTAAAAACCAAAACCAAAGCCCCTAACTTTTCGGTGGTGGTTGAAAGTTATCGATGTTTTCGCAGTTATTAAGGAAGAAAGTGGTGTCGGAAGGACGGTAAGGTGTGTAGATTTTTGTTTAGCTAAAAAACTGTGCCACAGTGGACCATGCAGTTTCTGGGTAAGGAGTGTCCTTCCATTTATGAAGGTCACGTTGTAAAGACAATACTCTCTAATTTGGGTCCCCAAAACACACGCCTAACTAGCCTAGTGGAAACTGTTCTTGGAAGAGGAAAATCTTAATCTTAACATAAGTCTTACCACACAAGTTTAAGAGTGATGACATCATTCGATTATGTGAGTTACCATCCACGACAACGCGTAGTCCAGAGACACAGATCCAACGTTAAAACATATGCGCAGCCAAAAGCAAAGTTTGTAAGCATCAACCACGGAACTGAAATTAAAATAAATTTTGGTGGACAAGGAGAGAGAAAAAAAAAAAAAACTTAAAAGGAGCGGTTTGGTTGAGTAATGTGAGGAGGAATGTGGTTTACGGTAAGGGCCGTGTGGGCTGAATGTGACATAATGGGCTTTATGTATGCGTGCGCGTCACCTGTGTAACTTCTGCTCTCGTGTGACCGATCAAGCAAGCTAACCAAATATCACACTAACCATTTTCTTTTTAACTTAAATAACACTTCAACTCAAATATTTATATTTATAATACATTTTTAACTCTTTTATTATTTTTTAAGCTACTTTTTCTTGGCACCACCTTAAAAAAACATTGTTTATTTTGGGTCACCACGACCTGGTAAACAAAAAATGTGACAATCGATGAATAGCGTGACTCATGTTATACACACAAAAGTTAGTCAATACTTTAAGAATTTGATTAAACATATTAAATGTAAATTTATTAAGGTTTAGTGTAAAAGATTAGCAATAAAGAAAATTTGTAGCTCTAGACAAAGTGGAACAAAACACATGACTTTAGTGTAGCCTAAAAAGGTTATATATATAGTGGCAGGTCATATGTAGGTCATCCATCTCCTAACCCATGTCTTAGAAATGTAGAAAATGAGTGTGGTAGAGAAGTAGTGGGAGAAAATTGAGTAAAATCTTAATTATTTATTTCATTTATGATTAATGTTAGAGCCTAACTAAGTAATTAATAAAACCAATTAGGTGAAGTTTGGACTTAAGTATATAGGTAGGACCTTGTCAATGGCTTCACACGCTTCACGTATAATTAGGTTCATCCATCTTCAATTGTATGCCCTACAATTCGTTAACCTCTTCACTCAAAACAAACTATATTTTTCTTCCTTTTTTTTTTCTAGTCTGCAAAAAGACTGAGAATTTGGTTGGCCTAATATGAACAAAATCATGTTAGATTTTTAGAAGAAAGATACCGGAAAATTTTAACCTCAATTAAACCGTAAATAAATTTATATAAAATATTAGAACATTATCTTTTAGTCGGTGAGATATTTCCAACAAAGAAAAAAATTTATGGATTTATTAGAACATTATCTTTTAGTCGGAAAATTTCTTGAATTCCTAGCAAATTACGTTTGAATTTTTTGATTTCTTTAGTAAAATAGCATTAAAAAATTAAAAGAATACTTGTAATTAAACAACAGAAAGTTTGTCTTCTTTATCTGGTTAACGCTCCTTCTACCGTTACAGAGAGGCTGGCTTACCTAAAAGAGCAAAAATAGGTAAAAGAGTTTAACTTTTTTTATTATTATTTCTTAAGGAAAGTTCCGTTCTGAAAACAAAAGTAAATGATGCAGAGAGTGAGGGTTATCTGCAGTGCATGTACTTAGCTTTTGAACTGAAATTGAATAGGGGAATCTTCTACAACGGTCCCACCATGTGTTTAGAATGCTAATAAATTTTTGTCCATATATTTTAAAAATATTATCTTAATCTAAACTTCATACATTATTTATTAATTTATACATTCAATTGTAATCATATGAATAAATTGAATGCCAACTAACTTTTGTGTTTGGTACTACAAAAATTACTGATTATTAATTTACATGTGTCAAAGTCGGTATTATGTCACGTAACCGTATCATATGTCAATATTATTATCACATCATAATATTATTATCGCATGACGGTAATTATTTTAAATTTAATTTCTATATTTAAAATTTTAATTCAATTTAATTTTGTATTTTCTAAAATAATCCAATTTGGTTTTTTCAATTTAAGATCTAATGAAGTTTAATTAAGACTTGTAAGTAAATGCTAAAATACTGTTTTAGAATTTATATATCATATTACTTTATATAAATATTCAAATTATTTTATCTTTTACATTTTTACACTTGTAAAAAATAATTTGAATATTTAAGTGAAATAATTTCATTTAAAATTTTAAAAGATTATTTTAACATGTATACCTAAATTGTAATTAAGCTTAATAATTAATTTAGTCTCAAATAGAAATAATCAAATGGATCATTTTAAAAAAAATAAAAACTAAATTAAATGAAAATTTTAAATATAAAGATTAAATGAAAAGCAATCAATGTCATATAACAATAAAACTAACATGTGACACTTTTACTTTCGTATAACATACCATATCTTAACACATTTTAATTTATGTTTTTTTTAAATAAAAATTTTTTAAAATTTAAAATTTCACAAATTAACATTGTAATTTATATAAACATGACGTTAACATTAATTTATAAAGAAATATCAAATTCGATTATTTTAAAAAACCAAAAAAAATAAAATATAGAAATTAGACAAACAAGACAAATATGAAGTTCATAAGTCATTTAGCCCTGTTCGTTTTAAGGCAGTTAATTGTTCATGAGGAATAGAAAACGCGAATATGCGAGATGTTATGCGTTCGGTTGAAGTGAAATGCGCGAATGGATTTGCGAAGAAATGCGAGATGCTTGCACTGTTTATCCATCCACAAATATGATGAGATTTGGAGAGATGGAATGTGAATTGTCCGTCTTACTCTCGACTTTTTCAAAAACTGCATCACCTTTTATCTAAAATAAGCTTTGGTTTTTGCTTAATTTGTCACATTCATAATATGTATGTGATGGTGCTTCACCGGTGAATGGATCAGCGGGAAACAAAGATACATAAAAGGAGTATGTTATTTTAGAGTCCCCTCTAAATATATAAATATTTTACTGGAACACAGAAAAACAATCAATACCACAAAAATATGAAAAGTTGATCACTTCACCTTCATTTTACTAACTTTTTTTAAAATTTTTAAAATTAATTTTAATAATCAATGTTAATTTTTTTCTCTTTATAAATATTTTTACAATTAAATATTACAAACAAATACTACATTTAAAAAAAAATTAGTTTTACTAAATTATAATTTTTTAAATTTTTATAAATTAATTTTAATAATTATTTTAATTTTTTTACTCTTTATAAACATTTTTACAATTATATATAACATTAACAAATATCATTTTATATTACTTTAATAATTAGGGACATTTTGGTAATCTTCAATTTTTACTAATTAAACTAATTTTTTAAATATGTCACATTAAGCAAATTCTACACTAATTCTCACAAACTTTACTTCCAAATCTACTTTTAATTAGTCACAAATCCACTCAAAAAAATAACAAAAAAATTACCTTCAAATCCATTTAAATCATCTCTCTTAAATTATCTTCCTCAAATCATCTCAAAAGAACAGAGCCTTACGATCTCAACCGTTTTCACTTAACCTCTTTTCCACTTCTTATCTTCTGTCACAATATATTCTTTATTTTGACTTTCCAATTTTTGGATTTCTTGATTAATTTGTTATGCGGCCGGAGAAAAATAGTAAATAACGTAACAGAATAAAAGACACGGTGGCACTTGGAAACCTTCATTAAATTAGTTTCTAAGAACATCAAATTAGTTTCAATGAATAAGAACAAAAGAGTGCTAACATATTGCATGGCTATAGAGATAACACTATATATCTTCCATTTTCTGAAAAAATTAAAAGTAATATTAAAATAACATGCACATCTTTTTTTGTTAAAAAGGAAATTCTTCCCAATGCTCTGTTTGTTTATTTTTGTTTGAGAAAGAACTCTCTTTTTGAGTAAATTCTTCCTGTTAATCTCTCCTCGCCAATTTCTTCATATTATGCTCCATATCATGCTTCGATTCTTTTGATTTTTTCAATGCACATAGTCTCTCTGTCTTGATCCCTTCCTATCTTTTAATTTGTTTTAGAATGGGATAGAAGATGAAGATATTTGTCAATCTAAGCCTAGTGGTGGATTATTAAAGTCCAACTTTTTCATATATAACCACTATTTTCAATTAATATTTATTAATACATATTTTTATATATCATGCCTATTTTATCATTTTTATTTCTGAAATAAACTATATTTTATTCAACTAAATTAAAACGGAATAACAACTTTTGTGTATAATCAATTTTTTCCCCTCAAGCTAATTTAATAACTATCTTTCTTTATTAGAAAAACAATAATGTCAACTATTGATTTTTATTGTAGTAAAAATTAAATTCTAATAGGGAGAAAAGGTGAACTTATATCCATACCCATACCATTTCACAATTAATTTTTTTTCCCATTGAAATAAATAATTCTAGAAGTTTATGGTAGGCAATTGCTTTGCCAAAATAATATTAAACTATAATGCTGTCAGAATAAATACACAAAAACAAATCAGAGTGGCGCAGCGGAAGCGTGGTGGGCCCATAACCCACAGGTCCCAGGATCGAAACCTGGCTCTGATAGGAGTGGTTTTTATCTTAATAAAACCCATAAAAATAAATAATTATATATAAAATTAAATCAATATATTACTAAACAAGTAGCATGATAAAAAATAGGCTCATGATATGTTTACATTTTTTTTATACTTCCATCTGACACTCCTAAACAATATTGTTTTATTTTGAAATTTTATGTTTACTATTAAATATAATATTTTTTTAATTAAAAAGGTTATACAAATAGAAATAAGACAAATGAAAAGTGTTAAAAGATAATTCTCCTAAAAGGAAAAAATATACATATTCTAAGCATATAGATTGATTAAAATAAATATAATTTTTTTTATATTGTGGTAATAACGTTTATACTCAAAACTATCATACAACTATTCATTCAAATATCTTCTCTAAACTAAATTTTAGTGGTTCAAATAGAATTAAATTAACAAAAACAATGTTATGATATGAAGTTAAGAAAAGTACAACTATTTGATACATATCAGTAGTAGACTATTAGGTTAAAAATTTTAAGATTATTAAAGAATACTGATATAATGAAAACTAATATTCAATTGTTTCTCTGCAAAATATAACCCATTACAAAATTATTATTGTACTGTAAGGGGGATGACCGGTCATTATTATAAGGGATGGACGTCTTGGACGTCCGCCTGAAAAATTTATTAAATGAAACGTCTGATAGAACCGGACGGTTGTATCAGAAGACGCCAGATTAGATATTAAAGGTATCTGACCGGACGGATAAAATGAGTGGATCTAATCAATTAAGATAAGATGATCAACAGTAAAAAGGGTTAGTAAACTAAATAGGATTAGAGACGTCTGGGCCGGTATTGGATCGTGATTAGGAGAAAACTAATTATTGACCCATCAGAAAAACTATAAATAGAGGTCAAAAGTAAGAGTAGGTGAGTGACATTGAATGCACAGTTATACTGACTCATTACTTTCTCTTTCTATCTCTACTGTGGAATTGGAAACTGACTTGAGCGTCATAACCCTTTTAGCAGGTACCCGACCGACTTGGACCAGAGAGGACGAGAGTGCATACGAAGACTGGACGTTAAGGAGAAATTGTAAAGAAATCTAATACCATCCATCCGAAACAATTATCAATGAAACTCATAAAATAAAACAAACAAATATAAAGTCAAAATTCATTAAACTTGCAAAAAAAAGGTATCTTCATCATCAATGAAACTCATAAATATAAAACAAATAAATATAAAGTGAAAATTTAAACTTGCAAAATATATTCTATAAATTCTTCTATTCTTTTCTTCATTTGGTTTTTTCTCTTTTTCAAAAAATCCCTCCTTTTCTTAATTAGTTTTGATCTCCCATTTCTTTGCCTTTCTCTTAAAGAAGATATCGATTACCTTACACATAGACTGAAAGAGGATGCCATCTTATTTTGTCTGAAAAAAATAAAAAATAAAGCAATTTTAGCGAACTTGATAAAACCATCCAACCATTAGATATTAGATAAAATTGAATAAAATTTATTGAAATTATAGTTTTTTAAATTATCTAATTATTAAAACATTCTAAATTTATTTAATTATATATATTTGTTGACATTTGAAATAAACCTAGATTATTTTATCGAAATTTAAAACTCAGTTCACCATCGTCAATTATTTCCATTCTCTACACTTCACAAACGTTTTCTCACCAATGAAAAGAGGAAGTGAGGAAATCCTAGGAGTTTCAAGATTACATTTACTCCCCTTAATAAAGCAAAGATAATAATTATGAGATAGATGATTAGTATTATTTTTAAAAATCTTAAACTTTTTTTTTTAATTATAATATTTGTTACTTGAATTGATTAGTTAACATTCCACTTTAGAAATTATCATGCTCAAACAAAGAGAGAGGGTTGAATTGGTTGAAAAATATTTTTCAAAGATTTCAAAGATAACTTTGCATAAGTTAAAATTGTTGCTCAACGAGAATGGAGATAAAAAAGGATGAAGACAATAAGAAAAACAAAACTCAAAAGAACAAATGTATTTAATGGTTCAATTCTTTCCAAATTTGCATTAAGTTAATTTGAGTGGTTGAACTTTTCATTATAGTTTTAAATTGGTTTAAACCTCTTTTTTATCCCTAACTTATAAGTGGATGTTCAGTTTAGTCTCAGTTTTTTAAAATGTAAATCTTTGATCCCTAAGTTATAAAAAATGTATCAAATGAGTCCTTTTTTGACTTAAAATATTGTTTTTGGTTGTTTCTTAACAACTG
>NC_028354.1:5133635-5232157 GCF_000741045.1 Vigna radiata var. radiata
ATATATATATATATATATATATATATATATATATATAACTTTTTTGTTTGTTATTAATTATAAATGGATGGTATAATCAATAGTAGCATCAAATATAAATACAAAACTAGGAAGAATATATATATATATATATAACTTTTTTGTTTGTTATTAATTATAAATGGATGGTATAATCAATAGTAGCATCAAATATAAATACAAAACTAGGAAGATGGAAATTAACGAGGAACTAAAAATAAAATAAAATAATACTAAAAATATAAGCCTTGGTTTCCAACAAGTTAACATGGTTTATTGTGAAAAAAAAGTAGTTAATTCTGGTGTTAATATACGGCCAACCGCAATAATATTCCTGTATTAACAAATACATAAAAGGTTCAAATTCAATTAAATAAACACTTATTTTGAGTTTGATTATTTATTTTTGTAGAAAATAAAAACTTTAAAAAAACATTTACTGTAATTATTTATTTATTTAAGTTAAGAAAAGTGAAAATTTTATAAATGTTTAATTGCATATTTAGTCTTTGTATTGTTTTCATTAGTTCAATTTCAATTTTTTTCAGTTTAATCCTCCTAACTGTTTAATTTGGCATTTATGTTAAATTAACATTAACATTTATAAATGTTACATGTGTGAGATGTCAATTAATAAAAAAATTAAAAACGTAATTAGTCATGTTAAGTAGCAGTAATAATGTCACCAGTTATTTTTTTTTTAATTTAATTACTGTATTTAAAATTTCATTTCAATTTAGTCTCACTATTTTTTAAAATGATTAATTTAGCTATATCCAATTTGAAATCAAATTAATAATTAAGTTTAATTAAGACTTATATATAATAGAGATCAAAGATAAGAAATAGATGATCACATTTATTGTGAATTTAAGATTTTACTATGATGTGATACAAATTAATTATTGACTTAAGAATACTTTTGGCAGATATCTTCAATCAATCTGGAAGAGGAACGATAAAGAAGTTGGAAGAAAGACCAGTACAATCACCCAAGAGGCTTGGAAATTAAAATGTGAAGGTGTGTTCATAAAAGTCGTCTGACCCTAGACTTGAAACAGTTGTGCAATATCATTTACCAGATTGCCTAATAATGATACATTATAATACTACCATGGTTCCCTTTTCGTGCTTTTCTTCTTTAAATTGCATTATAGTTTTTAATCTAAATATAATTCTATGACAGAGAGGAAGGTAGCATATTAATTGAAGGCGAAAGCTCATAACTTTTTCTCGGAGACGAAGCTTTCCTTTCAGGAAAAAGAGACTGAATTGGCCAAGAGATTGGTATAGCTTTTCAGAATTTCTTAACAATTTTTTTTGCAGTTAGCTTCCTGCTACTAGTTAAAGTATAAGTACATTCTTACTTATCCGTGATGTGTTGAGTAAGTTTCCCAAAATACAATAAAAACTATTTAGAATTTGGTGTGTTTTGGATTGGGAGAAATGTTCTCTATTTATAGAGCTAAAAGAAAATCAAGAAAATAAAATGAAATTAAAAAACATAAAAGTCTCAGCGTTGCACCAATTAAATTTTGAACGTTGCTACTTAAAATATTAACTTTGCAAATAATAAAAACTTTTGTTACCGTTGCCAACGTTAATTTTCCAAAAGTTGAAATACATCAGTTTCATATTTTACAATATAATAATAATATATTATAACAATCTCCCACATATTGCAAAAATTGAAAGAAAAACTTTTATTCTAAGTCTTATAGGATGTAATGCATTAGAGCTGGTATAACAAACTATATGAACCATTCTTAGATTGAGATACTTAACACACAATGTAGTTGGTATAACAAGCTATATGAACCAAAGACACTAGATGTGTGTTAGAGGTTTATTAATCACAACCCCTATAATCCTTGTTGTTATCGCTGTGTTGCGCTTACTAGGTCATGCGCGTGCCCGATATTCATGAGTGCTCTAGGGATCATGCCAAGATCTCATGCAAGCGGCCCCACTCAACACTCATATAGGTGATTTCATCAAGTGTATGCTGCAAATCATACACCACCCATAAGGGATATGAAAATCATTAAAAACTTTGTTGAAGCTAAAATTCTTTCAACATAGAGAATTTTAATGATAAAGTTTAGCCTCTCAATAATGCAGTCTTTAGCACTTTCACACATACCATAGGAAGGGACATAATTGATTAAAATCAATTTAGTGCTATCAGAACTAACAAGTGACTTGTTTTTACCCATATGAACCTTATTCATGGGATCTCCAATCATAAAGGTTGAGTTACCATCACTTGTTTGTTTGCAAGTGGCTTAAGTCCAATTCTCCTCAATGTTTCTAAGACCATATTTCTTCTCAAGGGTTTTGTAAGAAAACCTGTTAGATTCCGTTCTGACTTCTCATAGTCAATGGAAATAGTTCTACTCTTTAGCAACTGCTTCACCAAATTATGTCTCAATTGTTTCTTTCCATTCTAATTCTTCTCTTTTAGCTATAGCTATTGCCTATTGGCAATCACAGTGTATTGATACCGAAGGGGTTGGTTTCATTCATAGTGGAATGTTCGCTAAGAAGTTTTTCAACCACTCGGCCTCATTACCAGTCATCTTGAGAGCAACAAACTCAGATTCCATTGTTGATTTTGCAATAATTGTTTGCTTGGCTGATCTCCATGTAATCGCACCACCCCCACACTCTTAGATATTTAAGGTTAGGTTGGTAACCTTTCCACAACTCAGAAGGAGTTTTACTGGTTTTCTTATGAGGTATTCTATTTTGTAAAAATCATGCAGTAGGCAAGGCTTCTCCCTAGAGGTTATCAGGTGCACTAGAACTAACAAGCATAACATTCATCATTTTCTTAAGCGTTCCATTTTTCCTCTCAGCTACTCCATTAAACTCGGGTGAATATGGTGGGTCACTTCATGGATAATCCCTTCTTTAACACAATAGTCATTAAACAAAACATACTCACCACCTATATATAATCTAATCCTTTCAATTTTCTTATTCAACTAATTTTCTACTTCTGCTTTATAAGTTAAAAATATATCAAAGGCTTCATCTTTATGTTTGATTAAGTAAACTTTGGTGTATCTAGAATAATCATCTATAAAGGTCACAAGTTTGGCGTTCTACAGAAAAACATGTTTTCATTGTTAATTTAGATTCAACACATATATCACATTTACTACTCTCTTTATCATGCATATTAATCAATCCTAGTTGTTGTAATTTCAAAACATACGAGGAATTCACATGTCCTGATCTAGCATGCCATATATCATACGAGTCAACAATATAAGCAAAAGAACTTGATTCATTAATATTTCCAGAAACATTTAGAATGAAGAGTCCTTGATCACAATATCCCTTCCCAACAAAAGCATTATTTTTTGTCATAATAATCTTGTCAGACTCAAATGACACTTTAACCCCCACATTTCCCAACAATGCTACATAGGTTAAATTAACTCTGATTGATGGCACATGTAGCACATCACTCAAGGCCAGAGTCTTTCCAGGTGTGAGTTTGAGAAGAACTTTTCCTTTTCCTAGAACAGGAGGAGTGGTGCTGGAATCACCGAGGTAGACATGTTCTTCTCCATCCCCTACACTAGTGTAAGAGGTAAAGGCATTTTTGTTTGCATAGATATGTCTGGTGGAACCAGAGTCTACCACCCATTTGCTCACATTGGTCATCAGGTTTATATTTGTGCTAGGAAGATTGTCGTTTCTTACTCTATGCCAGGTGGGATTAGATTCATTGGGACGAGATTTAAGAAAATTATTTTTCTTCTTGTGGTTAAGTTTGTGTATGTACCTTTTGGGAGCAGCAGCAACTCCATACATGTCTAAAAGGGTGGACACGCTTTCTAGCCAATGTCAGAAGTTCTGTCCAGAGAAAACCTCGATTTTTGACATGTCCGAAAGTGATTTTGCAAATATCGTCTGGGTTCCGAAAACAAAAGTTTGGCTCACCGAAGACATGTTGTTGATGTCAGCCATAAATCCTTAAGATTATTACTTATCCGTAGATCTCAGAACTAGCAAGGATATCTAAAAAGAGTATAAAAAATAATCCAAAATATTTTTAGAAGAAGAAATGAGCTAAAAAATGAAACTCACAAAAAAGAGAAAAATAAGAAATGAATTTGGTGTGTTTTAAATTGGGAGAAGTGCTCTCTGTTTATAGAGCTAAAAGAAAATCAAGAAAATAAAATTAAAAAACATAAAAATTTTAACGTTGCAGAAATTAAATTTTGAATGTTGCTACTTAAAATATTAACTTTGCAATCAATAAAAAGCTTTTGTTACCGTTGCCAATGCTAATTTTCCCAAAGTTGAAATACATCAGTTTCATATTTTGAAATATAATAATAATACAGATGAAAGGAAGATTTGATAAAATGGAAAAGCTTGCATGAGAAAAAGTTCTACATCTTGTCATTTGTATACTATAGTTTATAGATGGTTGAATGGAAAATTTATTTGTTGTGATTCTATCATTTAGTTATGTTTACTTTAATCTCATCTACCTACATAATCTATGAAAGATATGAGTAACATGATTACAAGTAACATGAAAAGATATGTATTACAAGTAAATATTGTGCATCATATTACAATGCTACTGTGCAGGTTCTTTTCATTATATATATTCTTTAATTGGCATAGGGTGTCTTCATACTGCATCATGTTGTGGGCATATAATGTAATTACATTAATCACAAACAGTGTGATATGCTCTAAACTTGTGTTAAATTTTACAGTGTGATATCACGAACATGCATGACAGATGATGTACTTGTACGAGAAACACTCAAAGACTCTGATCTAGACAAATATCGGTATTGAAACTGTTTCAGGGTTATTGTCATGGATGAAGAGCATGAAAGATCATTAAATACTGATATTCTTTTTGGAATATTGAACAAAGTTGTAGAACGCCATGATTTTAAGTTGATCGTGACATCTGCAACTCTGAATGCAGAGATATTCGAAAAGAAAGGTGTATAACCTGAGGATGGGCATGGACGCTCTCCAGGTCTTCCCTGTTAGTCGAGCTGCTGCTGATCAGCGTGCTGGTTGAACTGATAGAACCAATGAAGCTCGGGCACACCTAGTAAATGATGTGTTCCGTGTCTCATATGTATTGGATAAATACCGATTCGACACACTTAAATAAAATCTTTAATTTGAAAGATGTTTTTTGTGTTTTACATAATTTCAGTATTTCTCCTACATAATGTTAATAACAACATACTTAATGATTTTCTAAAAGATTTATGAACTTATAAACTTGTGAAATAATTTTTATTATGATTAAAAATAAAAAGAAATAATCTTATATCTACTATTTTTTCATTTTTTGCATATTAAATAGATAAATTAGATTTATTTTTGAGTTAGTTGTAATATGTTAGTTGAAAGTTTGAAACTAATATATCATATTGTATTTCGTGTCTTATATTTCTTCAATTTAGTTGTATTTTTGTGTATATGTTGTATCATGTTATAAATTGCTGATAAATTACAAGGAGTATTTTCTAAGACAAGTCAATTTATAATTTTTAAAATATATTCACGATATTGTGCAAGTTCGGTAAAATTTAATAAAAACTTTTCAAAGTATTTGAAAATATCAAAATTAGTAAAAACTCTTTAAAAGAATAAAATAAAATACTCATAATATTATAAAAGAGAATATATAATAGATAAAAGAATGATATAGAGAAATAAATATTGTGAAACTCTGTTTCTAGAATGCCTAAGATCCAAAGAATCCTGAACCTTAAGGGTTAATGATATTTTTCATGACACGTGAAGGATCAAAACTTGCGGATAAGGAATTGAGTAATGGAGCTACAAAATTGTGGTTGCAGAAATGGTACAATGGAAACATGGCAATTTTAGAAGATATTTTTGCATTATCAAAACGAGATTTTATAACAATCTCCCATTTGAAAAATATAACAAAAAAATACTGAAAGAAAGGAGAAGAAAATTCATCCTGGATTTCATAAGATGTAATTGTATAATAAGTTACATCAATCAGTCTTATATTGATAAACTTAACATACAATGTGGTTGGTATAGTAAGATATATGAATCAAAAATACTTGGTATGTGTTAATTATAATACATTTCTACAATTCTTGTTGTTATGGTTGTGTTGTGCTCACTAGATCATGAGTGCTAGGTATTCATGAGTGTTCTAGACATCATTCCAATATCTTATGCAAACAACCCTACTTAACACTCATATAATTGATTTTATCAAAGTGATTTAATCAAGTATATGCTACAAATCATGTACCACCTATAAGAGATATAAAAATAATTAAAAACTTTTTTTAAACTAAAATTCTTAAGCCATATTAAAATTTTAATGACAAAGTTAATCTCTAACACTTTAACATATCATAGAAATAAGCATAATTTATTGAAATCAATTTAGTGTTATTTTTTTATTCATATGAACCTTAATCACAACGATTAGGTTACAATCACATTTTTATTTGTAAGTGACTTAAGTCTCGTTTTTTGTCCAAATTTTGTATGTAAGTTATATCTTTGTTGGACAAGAAACCATCATAGTAACTTTATAACTTTAATATTATATATACTTGGAGGATCAATTTCAAAGAACAATTAAATCTAAAATTTGTTATTTAATTAATAATAATAATAATATATGATTATCTTTTACTAGGTATTGGATTTTTCTAAAGGATATACATTATATGATGAATTAAGTTGAAATATATATATATATATATATATATATATATATATATAATAATTACTTTTAATTAACTTTTTTCTAAACAAATAAATTATTTTATCAGGTCATTTATATAATTTTATAAATTTTATAATAAAGGAACACTTTTGCAATGTAATAGGATGAACAAGTTAATAGTCATTTTTAATTAATTTTCTTTTACTTTATAATTAAGACTAAATATTTATTTTAAAATTAAATTTTCAAAAGTAGAGATATCTCTTATGCCAAAAATGGATGGAAGAGAACTAATCATGTAGGACAAAGTTCGGTGTCTTTCTAAACACAATGCAAACATTGCTAGTCTCTTTTCAATTTTGTTACACCCATATCAGATATAAAAGTTCCTACTTGTAAATTGAACATCTATAATTAATTAACCAAGTGTCAATACTTTTTTTGCTGACTCCATAATTGTTCCATCACAGATCATAAACTAAATATCCAAGATTAAAAAACTCATTTCAGATATCAACAATACAGCAAAACGTACTAGTAGGTTGTTTTGGTGAATACATCTAATCTCTAAGGAGAACTTGGTCAGGAAGTGAAAAATCCAAGAACAGTTGGTGATTTCAGCAGCACTAACAGAACTATAACATGTATCAGTGAGAACCAGAAGCTGAAGCATGTGAAGACCCTTGATTAGCAGTTTTTTCTTTCAAAATGCCTGTTGGATGAAGAGGAAAGAGGGTTAAGGTTTTTTTGTCATTTATGTTATAATCAGGTTGTACCCTCTGTCGCAATTGTTGGTATATCTGCTGGCCATCACAAATTTTCAGCATCCCAAATGGTACAACTGTCCCAACAATACCTCCAGCTGCAACTACCTTTTCTGGTTGAGGATAAAAGTTCATTCCACTTTGTTGAGAATAAAATGGAGCACAGACAACTGAAAACAATCAAAGAAATCTTTGATTTCAGACTCTTGACACAATTAATGTGAAAGATAAACAAACTATAGAGGCATGAACACTTTAAGGTGACTTTTGGGTTGGGTTAAATAAAACCAAATACCTACTTAGCTAATGCATTTGCATGAATAGGAAAATTGGTTAGGTTATATGTACTTTCTGTATACAAAAAAAACAATGGAAAGAAAATTTAATCACATAAAATGGTAGCACTTACAGACTACCCTCCACACCACAAAATCTGAATATTATTATTTCAACTGTTGGATGGATAATCACAAGAGCCGATGAATGCAAGTAAATTTGTTTCAATGAATAGGCAACAGAACAATGTATTTAAAAAAGCATGACAATAAAGTAAAAAAGTATATCAGCTAACAGACCATTTTGGCAAATGGGGTGTGAGACTGGAAGAAAGCTATTGGAATGTGCAATGCTTTCTAGCTTCTGCTTCTGTCTTTGACGTGCTTTGTGATTCTGAAACCAGTAAAAGACATTTTTTCCTTGGATGTGACCATATGCCCTTAATCTGGAGGTAACCTCTTGTATCTGCTCAGCATTTGGAGTCCGCATTCCCTGTCTGTAGAGGTCCTCCAACATTGCTATTTGCTCTCTTGTAGGACTCCACCGAGAAACTGAATGAGTTCTACTTGATTCTCTTCTAATTGCAGAGCGACTCCCCATCTTTTTCTTCTTCTTTCTTTGTTATGATCCACAAATACAAAATATATGCCATATATATATATATATATATATATATATATATATATATACACTACTTATATAGCATTGTTAATATAAGAATTGTTTATTAATTATTTATACGACTCTTTGCATGGCTAGGTTCTGTAAAAGCTAGGATGAAGTCAAAGAAAATAGTTGGAAGATAGGTATTTGTCTTGTTTTTTTGTGCAAAACATCTCTAAAAACATGGTTTGTGGCGGCTGAGAGAGATGCAGGTTTCTCTTATTCGAGAAAACAATCATGTTTTCTTTGGATTTGGTGCAAATGTGGGAGTGATTAAGATTAACATTGATTTTTCTGTATATTTCCGAAGCCATGGTGGCTTACATGGTATCGGGAACAACAGAGAGAAGTATGCAGCATCGAAAGGGAAGGAAAACCATATTGATTGAGCTGCAAGGTGCAGGTAAGGATTAGCTACACCATGCTTTGGGAATTGAAGTGTGATAAGAAGAAGCTGAAAGGTTTAGTTAACTCTCAAATTGCTAGGGTTTGAGTTGGATCATTTATGCAGATTCAAAAATGTAACATGGACTATATAGTACAACACAAATTTATATGTTTCTAAAGTAAGGGTTTGTAATTTTTTTTTTATCCGGAAAGCAATTATCCCTCTTAATAAGAAAAAAAATTGAAAACCATTAGATGGAGGTGGATGAAGAAATTTGATCGGTCTAGAAAGCAACAGCCAGCCCAATGCTTAAAATGAAAACAAAAGCATAAGTCCAAAAAACACTTTCTGCACGCAATGTCTCAGTTATGGCCCAACTTTTCACACCCTTCTTTTTAATCTTCATATCATCAATATCTTTTCCTTTTAGAAAAATTATCTCACACTTTTCATTTCTCTTAGTTCTATTGTATAACCCTTTTTAATAATGAAATATATTATTTAATTAGTAAGCATAAAATTTCAAAATAAAACAATATTGTTTATGAGTGTCAGATGAAATTATAAAAAAAAAATGTAATGTAAACATATTATGTGCCTGTTTTTTTATCATGCTACTTGTTCTCTCACCATCTTTTGGTAGTCATCCTTTCTTTCACCTCTCACTATTATTACATGTGTTTTTATTATTTGTATTTTGTTACAGTTGAATAGAAAAATGTATAGTTTTTATTTTTAATATTTTTGGTCTAGATAAATGACCAAATATGAACAAATATTAAAAAAATATATAGGTTTTAAGTATAAAATGATTTTTAGAAATTGTCTGAGAATTATTGAAGTTCCTATGAAGAATTATGAAAATGTCTTTGATTAATTGCATATATTTTAAATAATGCATAATTTTTTTTTGATTTTGTTTGAATAAATAGTAATTTAATTTAATTCATAATCTCCGTAAAATGAAATAAAAAAAGTAATAAATAAAAGTTTACTTTTATTTGATCTAACCAATTAATTTCTTTATGTTTATGTCCTTATAAAAGTTAATATAATTATCGAATTAAGTAAATATAAAAAAAAAGATTTTTTTTTTCACTTTTAGTAAAACTTTTAGAATATGTAAATGATTTTTTTATTCATTCTATAATTATTTGATTTTCATCAAATTATTATCTAATTCTTTTAGTTGATATTTATATAATATAATTTATTTATTGATATTTGATACTAGTAAAAAAAATAGATATATTTAGACATATTTTATTTATTATATTTTAAAAAAAATTATATTTAATTAATATTGAAAATAATAAATAAACCAACACAATTGGATCTTTATTGACACCTTAATTAAATATTTAAGCCCACCTTATTATAAACTTGTATATAAGTTTGACATTGGAGCATGGGTATGTGATGGGAGACACTAAGGTGTGTGGTTGATCAATGAGCACAAGAGGTGAAGGACATGTGTCTACTTGTTATACCTAGTAAATATTGATTTAGACTACCTGTCGTGCGATATGAGATAAGACTCTTTCTGGCCTTGCGGGCAAAAATGGAGTGGTGTTTGAGTGTTGAACCTTCTTTATATGTGGGGAATATGTTTTGTCTGGTCTTGGGCACGTTGTTGAGTATAGTACCCGATGCTTTAGCTGCGAAGGTTTGACAACTTGAGAGCAAACCTGAGCGGGGAAGATATAAGTGTGAGAGGTAGGGTACAAGAGTGTGATTGAGTCTTTCATGATAAAATTCATGATGATGAGGATGCTCATGATTGTGTTCATGATAGGGATATTCATGACGATTGTACATGTGATAATGACCATGATGAAGATGATGCTTGTGATAACATCGAGGATTGTGTGATCCCTATTGTTTTGCATTGACAATGGGTTAGTAATTATTATGTTAATAACGATAAAAATGGGTGTGGGTTCAAATCTTAGGGAGAGAGGTTAAGGGAAACCTTGGATTTTATTTATATTTTTGCTTAAGGGCAAAATGTTTTTTTTTTTCCTTTATTAATTAAGTGCAAAAATTTAGGGGGTGTAAATAGGAAAAGAATGCAAATTAAAATAATGAGTAAAAAATTTAAAAGGAGAACAACATGAATATTAGAAGATTGGGTAGTTGCATTCTTGAAAATTAATTGAGATATGATATAGAGAAAGAGATAGGTGGTTTCAAGGCTTTGGAAACGAATTTTTAAAACTAATAGATAAAGCTGAAAACAAAAGAGAGATAGGAGAGAGGGTCTGCACTCCTGAAACCCTAAACCTAATGTGAGAAAGAGAGAGGGGGGAGGGGTTCTCTGGGGAGAAGGAAAGAGGTTGTACGTGGGAGAGGAGGAAACCTGTATGGATTGGAAGGAGAAGAAAGGATTAGATTTGATGTGTTTTGGGCATAGATAAAGTCCTAATATTTGTGAAGGTATGGGAAATCTTAAGATGTTTTTCTTGTATATTGTATGTGGTTATGTTCTTAACTATCTTAAATGATATAAGATATGCATGAAAATGTGTTTCTACATTATGATATGGTGCATACAATGATGGTTAGGGGGGTTTCCTTGTTAGAAGTGGGTTTTAGGCCTAACTCAACCTCACAAAACCGGCTTCTAGCATAGTATCAAAGTCAGGTTAGAGTCTATCCTGACGATATTTGTTGGACAGATTGTTCCACCCGCTATTGGGCCATTATCGGACCACCCATTAATATCTAGTCTCACGCTCGAGATGTATATACCTCGGCGTGAGGGGGTGTGTTGGAAGTCCCACATCGACTAGAGATAAGACCAATTTATAATATATAAGTGGGGTGCATACCTCACCTTACAAGCCAGTTTTGTGGGATTGAGTTAGGCCTAAAACCCACTTCTAACATTCCTATGATAATAGGGTTCCGTTAAGGGTTGTGTTAATTGTATGAGTATGATGATTGGGTAAATGAGATATATGCAAGTTGAAGGCCTGGCAAATGCAGGTATGCATTGTATAGGATTGTATAATAATTATATGGGTATATTTGATATGAATGAGGGTTTTGCAGAAAACATGATAGATTCACAAAATGATGGGGAAAGATTTGGGTTTTGTTAAATTTCTTTGGTTTAGACATTAATGACAATGTAATTTGAAATTATTTTTATTTCCTTGGTTATTTTAATTACTTTTGAATCATGTTAATTACATGTTGTTTTGTTAACTATTACAACTTGATTTGATTATGGACGTTTGATTAATTAGTTTTTGAAAAATATGTTTCCACGAATTAAGAATTATTTTGAATTTTTCAGTTTTGCATAATTCATGACATAGAATTTAGGGCCTTACAACGAGATGCTGACATGGCAAGTTTTGCCTTATTTCTTCTAGTTTCGTGAGGGGAGAAGTGTCTTTGGTGGCTTGGAGGCACAACCATGTTATCTGGAGCTCATGGAGGCTATTTGGGGCTTGTGGGAACATCATTTTCTTCCTCCTTGTGTTTATTTCTTCTTTCATCTTCCAGTTTGTAAGCTTGAGGCTCTTCATGGAAATTGAGAGTCAAACCCATTTTGTTAGGGGCAATTGTAGCCATTCCCTAGGCCTTAATGCGAGTTTGCTTGTTGAGTGATCAAGGGATTACCGCTTGATAAGGAAACCTAGGCTCTTTCACCTAAGGGATTAGGATTTGAGTGTCCTTATAGGTTGACTTTTGTGTTTGATGAAGAGGAGATTATTTTGTGTGTGCATGAGAGTGAAGTCGGTAAAATCTGTTAAGATATGCTAAATATTCTATTAAAGGATATTAGGCAATCAAATATTGTGTTAGTTATAATTTAGATATTATTTTAATTTGTGCAGATTTGTGCACTTGTCATTCCTTTAATAGATGAAGAATTATAGGATCCTTATATGTATATATATGGTACTCTACTCTTTGAACTAATACATCATAATTGTTCTTTAAACCTTTTATTAAAATCTACCCTTAGCAATGTCATTACATACCATTTCTGACTTTTTTTCACTTCTAAGCGTC
This sequence comes from Vigna radiata var. radiata, assembly GCF_000741045.1. Classification (NCBI taxonomy): domain Eukaryota; kingdom Viridiplantae; phylum Streptophyta; class Magnoliopsida; order Fabales; family Fabaceae; genus Vigna; species Vigna radiata. The sequence goes on from NC_028354.1 coordinate 5,146,489, forward strand.
TCCAACTACCAAAGTCCACCCTTTATTTTTTATAAGTTTATCTTCTTACGTATAGTGTAGATTTATGTATCATTCTTTAATATATATATATATATATATATGAATTGTTAACCATACAATTATTTAGTATTATACGACTTTATATGAAAATAATACTTAAACTTACTATTTTATATTATTTGAATGATTCAATACACTTATCGAAAAACAAACAAATTTTTTACGTTGTGCGAGACTCGTGCTCAATACTAGACTATTGTAGGATTTTTAACCTATTAAATTTTTCTTTTTGTACATACCTCATTGTTTTATTGTAAATAGTTATTTAAAGTGAACATTGTTTACTTATGACTTTAGTCTTGTCCTTCTCCAAATGCAGAGTAACATCATCATTCTTAAATTTACTTTAAACTTTTTACATCTTTAAACCACCACTTCATCTTTTATTTAAATTACTCACAATTAGTTGATTCCTATATTTAAAAACAGTAAAATGCTCCTCATTTATATCTTATTTTCAATGTAAACCAAGCCAAATTAATATATTTTGAAAAAAGGGATAAATTAACAAATATAAATACAAAATGAAAAACAATTATAACAAAAATATTAAAATATTTTACTGTGAAACTTACCAATATCTTTAATAAAAATAATACAATTAATACAAACAATATTAAAAATAATTTAAAATAAAAAATATAACAATATTTCAATCTAATCACTTCAATATTTGGTTTCATATAATATACTTTACCTTTAATCTTATCGATATAGAAATAAAACTGACAAATTCTTTCCAAAAGAAAATGTCATTCATATATTTAATATAAATGTATTTACCAAAAAACTAAAAACTAAAAAACTTCATTAAAAGACTTAACAAACATTTGAAATTTATTTTTAGAAAAAGTATTTTATCTCATTTTAATGAAAAAACCAATTGTTAAAAATTTCCTCTTCTATTTCATCTCCAAACATATCTTCATAAATGTAATAATAGTATATTGTTATTCCACCAATAGTGTAGTCCATTATGAGGAGACTATTATTTTGGTGTGCCTCTAAGCAATGAAAAACAAAATGGTCCCACGTTAGATTTACAAATCTAATTAAAGTATCCCTTACACAAAAGTTAACATACACTCTTCCCAGAATTCTTATTTTACTTAAGTACATTCTATCTTGTCATATGTTGTTTTTCCTTTTAAATATTTTTGCATGATTTGTTTCAAAGATTATTTTGATTTTTATAATTTTATTTGCATTTTAGTTTTTTTATAGCTTAAGTTTAAATTAAAAATAATAATTTATTCTTAATATCGAAAATTTTAAATTATGAATTCTTTTCATATCTGATCAAGATATTTATTTTGTTAAACCTAAATCTCAAGACTTTACCTACCATTATGTGTTAAAGACACTAAATCAACTCTTACTCAATAAATTTCTAAATTTATTTAATTATATTAAATGTCCAATAAATAAGCATATTTTGCTATATATTTCAATAAGCTCATTATTATTCTGACGTTATCTTTCTTTCTTCTCCCGAAATTTCCAGGATTTTTTTTCTGCCAATTATTTTTTATTTATTTTTAATATAACGTTATTAATTATATTTTAAAACTAATAGCGATTTAAAAAGGTAAACATGTATAAATTGTGTTTATCTAAAAATATAATGTTATTTGAACGTATAAGAGTATATATTTATTATGAATTTTATATTTATCAGTTTTCAAACAGCTAATTTTATTAAATACTTTTGAGTTTAAAAAACTGATTAGTCCATTTGGATTTCGATTTTTGTGAACCCTCAAAACTAGTTTTGAAAAGAATCAGTGTAGACTGGTTTAGTAGCAATGACCTAAAATCAAACAAATCAAGTATCTTAAGATGATTGATAACTACAACAATTATATTTATTTGATTTTTTATTCGATCAAGGTGCATCGATCACAAAATTACGCAAATCGTATAAAGTGAAAAAATGTACGAAGTATGATGAGGTTGTCAAAAGAGAAAAAAATTGTTTGTTTTTACATAAATTAAAAAAGGAAAAGTAAGAATCTACATTTGCTTACATTATTAGTTTATGTTTTTCATTTATTAATGAATATGACAATAATGCTATTTTAAAATTTAGAAAACTTGAAGATGATATTCTCCAATTATACCTTTTACAGTGTTTGAATTTGGAAATAACATTATCCATTTTTTTTTTAAAAAATGGAAATAATATATTGGTGGGGTGTAATAAACACTTTTTAGTGTAATTTCTTTTTACAAGATTAAACTAATTATAATTTTAAAAGAGGGAAGTCTAAACAACTATGTATGAATTAAAAATTGGAATGATTTTCTTTTCTTTTGTCTCTTTATTTTATTTTTTATACAATTATTGTCTTTCTCTCACTATATATATATATATATAACAAGTTTTCCATCTATCATATCTACGTTACAGAAATACCATACTATAAATACAATTCAACTCTCTTTCACCTTTCGAAGTTCTCTTTTCTCTGTCCTGTTTTTTTTTCTTCTTCTCAATCTCACAACGCAACCCATACCTTCAACGCTCTCTCACCTCCCTTTCGTTGATGGCGTCCCAAGCAAGCCTCCTCCTTCAGAAGCAGCTCAAAGGTGTCTTTCGCTGCGTCATCCCTCACCCAATCCCTTCTTCTTCCTTCCTCTGGTGGCTGTTTGATTTCTTTGCGTGGATTCTCCGCTGTCTTCTGATCGATCTCTCTTTTGCTTGCAGATCTCTGCAAGAACCCCGTTGATGGATTTTCCGCCGGTTTGGTCGACGAAACCAACATTTTTGAATGGAGCGTCACTGTAATTGGGCCTCCTGATACTCTCTAGTAAGCTCTGTTTAGTAAATAATAACCTTTTTCTTCCACACTAATTTTTGCGATTTTCAGTTGTGTTTTTTCGGATTTTAGATTCCCTTTGCTTGTGCAGTGATGATTTCTTTGCTTTTGCTTTCTGGGGTTTTGGGTTCCCCCCTAAAGATGGCCTCTTTAATTGCTTATTTGGACGGGAGGTGTTCTTCTGAATTTTCTAGAAGTTTTCTTTTTCTGTCCTATTCGTGTCGAATCCAATCCATTCAGGCGGTTCTTGCATGGACCCTTCTTGTTAATTTTTTTTTTAATTCTCGAGATTGTTGTTGATATTGGTAGGCTTGATGAAAATAGTATGTATTTCTATTTATATTTGTTGCGGTTTCTGCAAACGACGACACTTCCTGATTTGGTTTGTTCTTGGCTGGGTTCATTTCATTGTACTTGTTTTAAGAAATGATTTAAGTCAATACTTTACTTTCCTTTATTGGATTGTCTTCTCTTGTTATCATTTCATTTTGTTTCTATGGTCTTTTATAGCACTCGAGTTCTTTGTTTTACTGACTACCTTGTTTCCTTGTTTTGTCATTTTTTTTTAATTTTTGTGTAGTGAGGGGGGATTTTTTAATGCCATTATGAGCTTTCCACCCAACTACCCAAATAGTCCGCCATCAGTGAAATTTACCTCTGAGATATGGCATCCCAATGGTTAGTTTTACTCATTTTTATCTTGCTTTCTTTAATGCATGAAATATAAACATGTTCAAATTGCAGTTTATCCGGATGGGCGAGTTTGCATATCAATTCTTCACCCTCCTGGTGACGATCCGAATGGGTACGAGCTTGCAAGTGAGCGCTGGACACCTGTTCATACAGTATGTACAAAAAAGAGGAATAAATTTAATTAATTAATTTATTTTAATAATGAGAACTATGCCTTATACGCAACTGGTGACTCTGCTTTGAATTGCTGGGTAAATTGATTTAGTGCTAGAAATGTGAGATTATTGTTGTTTAGTATCCCTTCCTCATGCTTTTGTTTGATAAGCATATGATGCACTTGTTGTATAATATCCCCCTGCAGTTTGGCTATATGCATGATGTGCTTAATCTGAAGTCATTCTATCAAATTTTTAGCTGCAAGACATACTTAACAAATAGAAGAAGATAGATTTTCAATCTTTTCATTTCATGAATGGATATAGACATACAGTGTGTGTGTGTGTGTTAATAACATGTTTAGCTGCTTATCTACCTGCTGTGTGATCTATATCTACTGTGATGCCACACTGTAGCTTTGTTGAACTTGACATTAAAATTTACGTGAACAGCATTCTAAACGCCCCAAAACACTGATATAATGCATTCTTATGTGCAGAAACTATCTGTCTCACTTATATATACTAGGCTTCATCTTCTGGCGGTTCCTCTGTTCTCTTTATATGCATAATTAGATCCTCTTGTGATACTGTCTTGTACTGTCAGCATTGCATCAATGGTAGTTCACATAGTAATCATAGGATAGAGTTCTCCATTCCATGCACTTTGAGAAGGAGACTATTAGTCTACTACTAATTTGGTGTGGTGGTTTGACATAGTACTTGTAAATATCTTTGAAACGTGCTTATGAATTAATATTACGTATTCTAACTCGCAGGTAGAAAGTATAGTATTAAGTATCATATCGATGCTTTCTAGTCCTAATGATGAATCTCCTGCAAATGTTGAAGCCGCGGTAAGTTTTAGCATTTTTTTTTTATTTTATTTTATATCTACATTGTTTCCCTCTGTCATCTTTGGCACTTATTTGCATCCTAGAGAAGAAAAGGTAAACTTACAATTATTTTAATTATTTCAGCGGTTATTTTCTCAAGGTTATGTATTTAATGTGTGGTGGAGAAATTCTGACTTATGGCCGTGGTACTTGAGCAGATAGCTAGTGTGTATGAAGGGTGAGATGGGGGACTGCAGATATTTACAAACATAATGTAATACTTATCCTATTAGCGATAGATGACAAAGTGAGATAATTTCAATATTTAGTATGGATGGATTTCACGAGTGATTAAATACGGTGGAAAAATAATATAAATGGGATGGTTTAATTCGGACTTGGGTTATGATGGAAGTAGCCGTACTCAAATTGCCGATTTAAGCAAAACCTGGAACTTTTTTAATTAGAGTTATGAAGCACAGAAACAAACAAAATAAGCACAAGAGTGCTTCTTTTAGTATTATTTCACCAGGCTTGGCAATGTAGCTAGTATGGGTAGGTTTTTTCTCGACTTAACCCTGTCCCATCTTTTAAGATAACATTCAATACCCTATGGGTCCATCAACTTTAAAGGTGAATCTGAACCAGTCCCACAAGAAAGTATTGAAACCTGCACCGTATAGCTCCTCCCTTCCTACCTCACATTTACAGATATTATGAAGAAATTCCTGGAAGAATATTTAAATATACAAAATAATTAATTCATCATCTTGTACAGTTAATAGCTATGTTTGAGATACGTGTTGTACTGGTAAAAATATGTTTTGCAGGAACATGTTGCTTAGTATAAATTAACAATGTCTTCAGAAGTACCATAACTAGGCATGATACTAACTTTTGCATGGCTGGAGGGGGTGGGGAACACCCACTAGGCTGCCCTTGTCTTCTTGACCTTTGGCACTAATTTACCCGGTGCCACACTGCCTCATGACATTATGTCTGACACACGAAAACTAGTACCTGGTTGACTTTCTTGATGTGTCCCGTTTCACTCAATAAAAGCATTTAGAATTATCTATGTCTGATGTTGCTGGGCTGTAAGGTTTGAGGGTTGGCTTTAGTAAGTTGTTGTGTATATGTGGATACTGTCCTGTTTTGCTACATTGAGGATGGGTTCTTATTTCTTCTGTTAGTTGGATATTCCTTTCATTAACATGTGCTGAGTTATGAGTTATATTTTTTAATATTAACTTTCCAATTAATTATGTGGTATCCTTAGAAAATCTAACTGAGTCTAAGTTCTACATTGAATAGAAATTAAAAAAATTTACCAAGTAGAAAACTCAAAAACCTATTGTCATAAGGTTTTGGAAATGAGAAAGTTGAGAAACATGTAAGGTAAAAGATCTATAAACCCCTAATCTCTAATCTTAAGGTTTTGAGTTGAAAATGGTATCAATATCTTGTGTGGATTGAACTCGAGTCTCTGTTGTATTTTTCTGGTCAATTCTTCCCTTGATAAATCCATTTTCGTATCATTTGTTTGAGTACTTTGAATTGAGAATTTGGCATTAGAAATACATATTGCATTCCTAAGATATTTTTACTGATTAATTAAAGATGATGTGATTATGTTATGTCGCAGAAAGAGTGGAGAGACAGGAGAGATGAATTCAAGAAAAAAGTTAGCCGTTGCGTGCGGAAGTCACAAGAAATGTTGTGATTTACAGCTGAATTCTCATTCTGCTTTTGTGAACTAATGTATGCAGTGGTTCACATGTTACTGTTGGTCCCAGTAGAGACTGCCATGTCTTGGAAAAACAAACTGTATTCTAAGTGCTTTGCCACTAGTTTTATGAGAAATTTAGTTTGTTCATTTGCATGACCTTATTGTTCAAATTATAATTAGGTGCCAAGTTTTGCCTTCTGCTTAATTTTCTGAGTGTTGATGTTCCTGCTCCTACATTCTGACTTTTGTCTTTGCTTTCTATTATATTTCTTCTTACCTGTTTATTATAACTATGATAATTGTTCCATAAAATTTCATTTTTAATTCCATCTCGATAAACCTATAATTCATTTATAAAAAATACATAGCTCCGACTTTCCGTTATAATTTGAAAACATAAATACGTAATGAATAATCTGCTAATATCAAAATCGTAAAGTTCCTAATTTATGAAAGATACCCATTTTATCTTCTGGTGGTGTTAAAACGTTTAATGTCAAATACTTTTTATTCTCCAACAAATACGATGCCCATATTTTAACATTATTTTAAACATGTATATTTAATAATTAATTCCTTATAATAATTATATTATCTTGTATTAGATGAAAATATTTTATTCATGTAATCACTTTAAATGACCTTATAAAGAAAAGGTAAAAATTAGAAGACAAATTCTCGCACCATTCATCACTTGTTGCTACTTTAAAGAATTTCCGACTTATTTGTTTTTTGAGACATGTATAAAATGTTGAAAATACATTACTTTTTTTCTTGAAGGTCATTATAAAATTTATTTTGTTTTTTAGTCGCAATTGTGTATCTCCCTACTTTATTTTTTATTTCATTTACTCAAAATTGTATAACTTCCTATAAAATTGGAATTTTAAAGTGAATGAAACCAAAAGAAGAAATTATAGAAGTGCAGGAAACAGTAGCCTTAAACTCTTCTAACATTCCATTAAGATCCATGAAGAAATTATGAAGGGTGTGCACCCTATCAATTTTCTTCCTGCACTCCATCAAAACTTTTGGAAATTCTTTTCTGGAATAAGAGTGGGTGAGTATTTTTTGGAAAAATGTGTAAGTGTCTTCAGAAAAAATCTGTCCGAAAATGATTTAATGTGTTTTGAAAAATAAAATCCAGAATAATAATAAGGTGCAGGAAGAAATTTGATGGGCTGGAAGAAGTAACAGCTAATTATGAAGTGGCAATGAGGCCCAATTGACAAATGGAAAAAAAATTGTAGAAAGGTCCTTCATTTCTAAACCTCCATTCTCTCTGGCTTCATTGACTTTCGGTGACCAAGGAAGACTGATCGAAAACCATGGATGCTCTCAACCTGCAATTCTATCTCAGGTCAAGTTTTCCTACTTTTTTTCTTTATGTACTATGTTACCGCTTCAATTTATTCGTATAAATTTAGTGCACTTTGTTCTAGTAGAGTTTGATAATTGTTTGGGGAAAATACTGAATTGAATATGTTTCAGTTGCTCTTTATTCCCGATATTGTTTGAATTGCTTAAGATATTGGCGTCATTGTTATCTTGCGGGTATAATACAATGGTTTACCTTACTCTTGACTCTTGAACATTGTATTATCTCTTTTGATCACTGTATTAACTCTTTGGAAGATGATGTACTTGTTGTACATACTGTATTCGAACTAAATATATGTAAAACATTTCTGCTTCGCATACTCTTTTCATGTGTTGGATTTGCTTAGATTTTAGGAATTAATTGTTCACTTAGGAGAACCCCTCTCCTCTAGATATTGATTACAAGCTACTCTGAACATTAAAATAAATCGTAATAAGTTAATATAAACAAGTATTTGATGTTTAAATATTTGTTGTCTTGAAATTTTTTTTACATTTTCATTTCATACTGATTCTTTTATGTTAAACAATTCATTTGTTGTACCAGATAAACTTGGCTGCCATCAGTTTACATAGGAGACCCGGTGGATTATTCTGACAGAGTAAGATCCATAGACCTGACCTGGCAGTGTCATGACTGAGAATAGGGCATACAGAAATCTGCTAATTGAATTTCATCCTAAAAGTTTTGTCAAGAGAAACAATGAACATCTCACTTTGCTGCTCCGTGGCCGCTTTGGAAGAAGTGTTGTGGGTCGTATCACAATTTTCTTACTTAAAGTTGCTGCTTTAGAGATCATAAGGAGGTTCTCCAAGACTAGATGTCCATGTGTATGGCGAGGCCTTCAAGCTCTACAAGTCCTGTGTTATCCACCTTTTAAATGGATTCAGAGGTGGCCACCCTTCAAGGTTTTGGTTGACAACATGCAGGTTCGTTATATAAATTTGTAAACTTTTTTCAAAGTATATCTGAATAACATTTTATTGGACATAGCACAATATTTCTTAAAAGTCACTTTCAATTACAGTCGGTTAGGCATCACCAGTTACAAAATTTAGGAACGTTTATTTCATATCGATCTAAACGAGTATACCAAATTTTCTCCGCTATATCTCAGGATGCATACTGACCTGAAAAATGTGTTAGTTGGGAAAATCTTTGTGATGTCTTAGAAATTGGTAGAGTGAAAAGGGAAAGGCCGATATGTCTTTCCAGTTTACCTATTTAATGAAGAAGCGAATGAAGATATTGATGTTTGAATAATATTGATGAAAATACTACTATACTTCCCGTGCTACCTTTTATTATCTTGGTTGAGGATCAAATTGATTGAAAACTTCTCCCGTTAATGTTTGTGCCATGTCCTGTATATTTTATAAATGTACCAAGTTTAGCTGTAATCATTAAAGCAGATAGCTAATAAATCTCTCTTCTGTCAGGTCCTATCAAGACCATTGCTAGCCCTTTCAATTGCAACATTGTTTTCTGATCAGTCAATTGCAACATTGTTTTCTGATCAGTCAATTGCAACGTTGCTTTCTATGAAATCAAAATGTAGTGATAGAAAGTCAGATTGTAGTTCAGAAGATGCAGCAGTATACTCTGAATTATCACCTTTACAAGTTGATTTGAATATAAGGTATATGAAAACCATCTTCTGAATATTGTGTTACTGGATTATCCTTCAGGAGAAACTTGAGATTAATTGTGGGGTTTTTACTATCGTGATAATTTTGCTCTACGTTTAAGCTTCTTCACTTTCTTACATTTTACAGCCAGTGTTCGACAAATCACAATAATTTAGAATCTGAGAAGTGGTTGACTGAACTCAATCAAGAGCTTGAAAATCAAGGACTTAGTTTACCTGAAAGGTATTTTATGGTTCCTGTGCATTCACGACGTAGAATTCTAAGCATGATGTGATTGTACCATTCTAGAAGAATATCATTGTGTGATGCCACCAAATATTTTGTTTCAAACAACGCTACATGTTACGATACCGTGATTTATATTAATGTCATAGACTTACAACTTTTTTCTATTAACAGAATGAGAAACGCAACATTAATAATTTATTCACAATTGTCTCTATCTCTTGGAGTTGGATTTGCTGAGATTTTGAGTAAAATTTGAATTGATCACATCACCCACTGAATTTTGAACTCATTTTTATATTAAAATATTTTTCAAACGCTAAGCTGGTACAAAAATCAGGGTCAGGTACTTCCGATTCAGATAGCAATAGCATATTCACTTCCACATTTGTTTGTTCTCCTGTTACAACAGACCATGATTTAGTGGGTGTTTATGCAGAATCGATGATGACGAGCTTAGGAGATTTTATGCAGCTTCTAATAATGACTTTTCTAGCTTTCTTACCTCAATAAAGAAGACCATACGATGGCGAGAGACGTACAGAATTCTTTCCTGGGAAGAACAGAAAATGTGGACAAAATTGGTCTTTTGGCATGGGTGTGACGTGGAGCGCAGACCTTGCCTAATTGTAAGGCTAGGGTCAGCCTGCAATACTTTGGCATCGGAAGATAGACCTCGATTTGCTCAGGCAGTAAGTAAGTTATTCTTTCTTAAATGTCGTATTTATTTTTCTCGTCATTTTCCTCACATGTTTGCTTTTGTGAATCGAGACTATTATTTCTTCGCTCTCCACTTCTTACTACCTTTCTCTACGGAGCATCAGTCAGTCTTGTTTTCTTGACGTATTACTTTTTGTGTTCTGTAGTTTTTTGACATTTGATAATCGTTATTTCAGTATCACAGGTAGAATATGGAGTCTTGCACTTGGTTGATGCAGACAACCCTCAAATTACAGTGTTAGTGGATTGTGATGGTTTATCTCCAGTGAGAATTCCCATGCAAATGGCGAGATCTTGTTCTTCCCTTTTGCTAGACCACTTTCCCAATCGTCTTGGTTGCATGTTTGTCATACAACTGCCAACCAGTGCTCATGTTATTGCGCAGTCTTTTATTCAAGTAAGTTCTCCTTTCAGTTTATTCAGCCAAAAATGATTAGGAAAGAGCATTGAATTGGTGATTATGAAACATGTCGGGGTATCAAACAAATTGTTTGATTAAACGCAATTTCATTTATCATTGGATTGGAACACAACAACCTAGATAATAGTAAGTAATAACCGGAGCAGTAGATCTATAAGATAAAATGCAATTTTCTAAACAAACTAATCTGTGCATCTGAGTCAGGACTTGAAGCCTGCTACTAGAAACAAGGTGAAAATAGAAGGGGAAATGTTTCAGAAAGTTCTTGCGGACTATCTGCCAACACTGCCTTCATATCTTGGAGGCTCCTGCACTTGCGTGAAATGCTATACCGTTGGCCCACAGGATATGCTGCAACCTTATGTGGCTGGGACCAGCAGGAGAGACAGGGCGGAGAACACCAGTGACAGTGACAATGAGGATCCTCCAATGTTGCATCCTTCCAATGAATTAGAAGGCGGCTTATATGGTCAATATAATCAGTTGTTGAGAGCTGCTATCGTAGGTATTCTTATATTTTGGGCTTTTGTAGCCCTTGGTGCTGTAGTATTTGAACCCAGTAATCTTCACCTGCCCTGATAATTAAAGGCATGCCAAATGTGGTTTGTATCCCTTGAAGAGTAAATATTTTTATAGGCGGCATAATCCAATTCCAAACAGGAACAGCAAACTATTGCAGATTCTGCAGCATACTATCACTTGCACTATAGTTTCTCTTTTTGATTTTATTAATTGTCGTGTAACATACAAAATCACGTCATTCCACCTTACTCCAGTAAATTGCATATGATCATTGATTAGTACATTGCTTAACTCTAAAATACTGTTTAGAAAATCTTGGTTGAAATGTTAAGGTAATTTATATTTGGGCTTATAAAAAGAGTTATGATCTTTCATAGATCTGTTTTTTCTTCTTCAAGTAAGCTTTATGGAAGAAGTAATCAAAACATGTTTTTTTTAGAGTATTGCAGTAAGGTTTATGTTCAAATTTGTAAACAGGTTGTTATTTACCAGGAGTTTATGACTAAGAATTAGGTTAAGTTATTTACAGACAGCTTTAATCTGTCCGTTTAATTTCGTGAAGTTGTTATTGTACATTCAATTTTTATAGGGTTGGCGATGGTGTTCCCCTTACTATACATTCAATAGTGGTTATTTTTATTATATTCTTCCTATTCTATAGTATAGTACACTTAACTTAATCATATAATAAAAACAATTAACTTAGTTGATTTTTTAAAAATATTACTAGTGTATCAAATTAATTTTCATTATTTATAATTTTGTAGGTTTTCTTTTCACTATTCATTAATACAAAACATAAATATTCATTATTTTCAGTAGGGGTAGATTAGGAAATATATATATATATATATATATATATATATATATATATATATATATATATATATATATATATATATATATTCTAAATTGTGTTAGAAAAAAAATCAACATTTTTTTTATTAAAATGTATGAAGACAAAGTATTTATTATCATTGTTATTATTAGAAGCAGAGATTTATACTATAGACGTAGTAATCATTATTATTATATTTAGTAGAAAGACAAATATGTAACAAATATAGCATTCTTCATGGTTTGGTGAGTCATATTGATTGTTAAAAGATCAGCATGGCTACATTTTTATTTACACTTATATAAGTGTACCTAGCAATCTATACAAGGCATTCTAAGGTTACAAATAATCAGATCAGTATCAATGGTTTTTCTGATAAAGAATATGGAAAACACTTGTAAAATTTTCCACATGATGAGCACATTTTATTCACCACTTGTGTTGGCTGGAACAATGGGCTTCATTTCCACCCCCATGTTACTCAAATAGGCTCATACCACTAGGCTTTATATTGAGTGTTTTTAAGCTCCACCTCAAGTATCAAATTTAAAATCAAAGTAGAGCTGTCAAAATGGATTATAACTCGTGAGTCAATCTGACTTACTATGGATTCAAACCGCATTGGGTTTGAAAAAAATATATTTTTTTATGTAGGTCAATTTTTAACTCAGCTCATTTAAATCTGGTTTATGCAGATTGAACTCGTGGTGAGCCGGTTAGACTCACCAACCCAACTAATTTTATTTTATTATTATATTATCTTTAAGAAACCCTGAAAAATATCTTACGGCTCGTTATACATGGATTGTATCGTACTTTTTTATTAAAATTTTGAATTGTCTTAAATTTAACATCATTTTAGAAGTGAAATTCATTTATATTTGAATTACAAAAAGTTTATAATTTTTTTATTTTAAAAAAATTATAATTAAATGAGCTACTAAGCCAACCTGTTTAACCCACCAACCCGTAGTGGTCAAATCGGATTCAAATTTTTCTGAACTCGTTAATAAATGAGTCAGATTTAATTGACTTACTAACTGACCAATTCGTAGTGGATTGAGTCGGATCAAACTAGGTAACCCGATTTCACAACACTAATTCAGCAATAAGAAAATTCTTCATGCGTAAAGCTATATAAGAGAGAAAAGTGAAAAATGTGAAAAAAAACTCTAGATCATTTTGTTTTCACAAACACCGAGATGAAACAATTAAATATAAAGTTTAGTCCCATTTTGTTGCTTGATCTCACTATTATCTAATTTCAGATTCTGAGGAAACACCAGCAGACAGCATTCATTTTTTAACGGTGCAAAGCCCGAAGACCAGGAACTAATTGAAAAAGCCAATACAAAATAAATTAAATTAGGACTAAAAATTCTGAAAAGAACTAAGTAGAGACCACAGAAGTAGGAAAGAACACTTGTATGTATTTTATAACGTATATATAGCAAAGGTGCACTACTTACACAGGATTCCACTAACACGTATATATGGCATATCCTAGTTTTCAAGAAACTAAACCTTTATTGAGCAAACAAGTTTTTGCAGCGTCATCCTCAGACTTAGTAGAAACTAGAAAGGATAAAGAGATTCATATTCATCTCTCTTTCTCTCTAGAGCCCAAGGATGTGCAAAATATGTATCCTCCTTCTTCTACTTACTCTTTTTTTAATACATATCATGCATGTTTTGGCTGCATACATTTGCGACTACATAGACAGAAATCTGTCATTTCCTTTTTTTTCCCCTTGTTTTTTTATTACATATCAGAATAAATCAGTTGCCATGCACATTTGAGAATATGTGGATATGTTTATCCAATTATTGATCATATAAATCACCTTTATAAGAAATTTACAAGTTTTGTCGAATCCAATGTTTCTAATTTCTGTGAATCTTTAAAAAAGATAATATGAAAGTGTTATAAGTTGAGACTAGCAAAAACACATTTGCTTTTCACTTTAATCGTGGGAGAAATGAGTTAATATAATAGTAGGACTATTTATTTGATGATCTCATAATAAGGTATAAATAACGTGTTTTGTTTGGTAATTAACACAGATGAATGAAATCCACAACCATTTATGAGCAACTAACTGAATCTAAGAATAAGTTTGGTTTTATTTTATTTGATTTGTGTTAAACCTAAGATTTATAAGACGATTTATAAATATAAGATCAGAATCAAAAGTCAGATAGATACCATTAGATTCATAATACTCAATTGCGACTAATATTAAACATTTATTTGTGAGTAAAAACTCTTTCAACAAACATTCAAAGAATCACAGCAGAAAGATACATCTCTCAATTCAAGGAGTCATATATATGTGAAATACTTTCTTTTAAATTTTTATAAAGATCCGCTGGATTTTTTTTATTGAAATATGAAAAATTTTAGTAGAACATGAAAAACATCAAATTTCTATGATTAGTGTTTATAATGATAAATAACTAAATTAGTATTTGACAACATATATATAAATCAAGCCCACAAGATTGAATCGTTTTGATATATGATGAAACAATTTTTTTATTAGACTTTATTTCCCTCATAATCTAAAACGGAATGTTGAGACATTTGTGGGACGTACCTATTAAAAAAAAATACAAATACAATTTTTATTACGACAATTTAATTAATTAACTAAAGGGTTAAAGATTAACTTTGAATTGGACGCTATTAATTAACAGTCAAAAGGAAATTAGTTTCATTGGTTGAAATAAAAGCATTTGATAAATTGTCAAAGTAACTATTAATAAATATAAAATTACACAATAACTTTTAATGTAACCACAAGATATATTAGATATTAAACTCGAATAATATGTATGATTTGACTCATACGTTTTTTCATTTTTAATAAAATCGTTATTTGATTGTCATTGACTTTCTTTAATATTTATCGTTATATTTCCCGCCATAATTTAAAAGTAACAAATGTTATAATTGTATTTAAATATTTCAAAATTAGCATTTTCTTTTTCAGAAATATTATAACAAATGTTTTTTCAAATGATAGATCTATACTTTAGGGTTGTTGGTTCCTTTAGATTAATATGAAGATGTAACCAAAATAATTAAACTACCTATAATTTTTATTCTTATAAAAAATTTTAGTAAACAAATTTTTCGGTGTTTATTTTTTAAACAACATTTTATCGTAATTGAGGGACCTAGTACCTTATCTCCCTGCCAGTTCACGTTGCACTCAGCATTGTGTAAGTGTAAGCAACCTTAAACCTAGTGTTACTGCTGAGAAACTTCCATTCTCATGCACTTCACCAAATTCAATTTCGTCTCGCAGAATGACAGATGATATGATATTCTTCAAAATGAATTGAATTGCACTTATATTCCAAAGTATAATTCCTATCATTCGATCCATCTTCTGTTAGGTAGTAAATTATAGTCATAGAAGCAAAATTCAATGTGGGGTTTGGTTTGGTTGTGTTGGGTTTGGTTTGGTTTTTCTTTTCTGAATCTTTACTGCAGAATAATAGTTTGGTGTGATTTCCATTACTATTGTCGTTGTCCAGGAGCTTTCATTATGTCCTTCAACTTTCCGTGACTTTCAAGCTTTCCAAATTGAATCATGTTTCTCAGGGGGTAATTTTATCTATTGTATGCTTAAAGTTTTCATTTTTTTTTTATCAAACTTCCAAATTGAATTTAGGAGTTTGGTGGAATAATTTTTCATATCTTGGTTGTCATTCATCTATATAAATGGGTCTGCGATCTTGGAGTAGTGGTAAGACAAGACTGGTTAGGGTTTTGGTTTCGTGTTTTTGTGAAGCTATATATCTTGGTGTTTTTTGAGATCAGGTGCTTGACTTGCTCTGTTACTTTCTTATTCTCATTGCTTTTTAATGGCATTTGTCACTCTTTTCCCTATTTGTTGCTCCAATTGACCCTTTTTAAATAGATATCAGTTCACATGATTTGGGTTGGGAAATTTATATCTTATTTAGTTTAAATGTTCTGTGCTAGGCATTGATCACCCGAACATTTGTGTAGGAATTAATTTCTGTCCAAACAATGGCAACGGATTCTTCCAATGGTAATGGACATCACCAGACGACAACAACAAAGACACCTCCTTCACCATCTCCCCTGCGCTTTTCCAAATTTTTTCAGGTGAAGCATCGACCCTTTTAACTTGATTATTATTTTCCATATAAGATCATTTACGTTTCTTGTTTGATCCAATTTCATGTTCATTCAGTTATTTAGTGTCATTTTTTTTATTAAAAGTACACTAATGATCATGAGGTGTTAGTAAATTTAGAAAATGGTTACTTTGAGGATGGCCATTTTGTTGCATTATTTATTTTACACAAAGGAAAAGCTAAACATCTTGGTTTTAAGATTTGAATGTCGGTGTTAAACGTGATCAAAAGAATACTGTGGATATCCTTTTGTTGATTCCAAATTTCTTCTTCAATTGAACTACGACTCAGGACCCTTTACTGTTACCTGGAACACAAACACCAGAAGAAACTTGAAAAAATTGAGAAGGATGATTTGTGTACCTGGTCACATATAATAATTTAACCACATGCACTTATCAAAATGTTTGACTACAAACCCAATGTTGTATGTGTAAATCTTCCGATACAAGGCGAGATGATCAACATAAGGTTGAAGTTTCTTGTTTTAAATTTAGCTGTATACTCATTATACTGATCTTTTGAACTGTGAAAGGTTTTTTCAGTTTTCCTATTCTTTTGCGTACTGCTAGCTTTGGGTTCTGCATTATCTGAATGAGAATGAACATGTATGTTCTTAGATCCGTTGTCAAAGTTTGTTTGCTGTTTGTGAATATGGCTTTTGTGAGAATCACCTATTTTACATAAACCTCTTTGTCTTGTTTTGATGCCATGTTTACACGTATCTCTTTCATTCTTGATTATAGTCCAACATGAGGATCTTGGTCACTGGAGGAGCTGGATTCATTGGATCTCACTTAGTTGACAGATTGATGGAAAATGAAAAAAATGAGGTCAGCTGGTTGGTTTTTTGCTCATACCCTATAATCATCCTATATTTGATAAATACAGCAGCTGGAACTAAGTTTGATTTCATAAAGTTCTGCGACAATATCATTGTGTTTAATCAGGTCATTGTTGCTGACAACTACTTCACTGGATCCAAGGACAACCTCAAAAAATGGATTGGCCATCCAAGATTTGAGCTTATCCGTCATGGTAAAGTATCATCTTTTTTTACTGTCAACTATCAATGCCAATGAAATTGTCATATGAAAGATAAAGTAAATATTTTTGTTGATTTATCTTTTGCTCAGTAAGCTGATATATTTGAGCTTGTAGATCTTTTGCATTCAGCGTAAGCTTCATAGTTGTTACACCATGAATTAAAGAAATCATTATTTTTTAACTGTTTCTTAAATAACCAGTTAGTTAACCATCCCATGCTGTTTTAAGGGAACAATAATGAACTAATGCTGATAGGATACTATTCTATTGACTAGTTATGTCTAACTAAAGGGCTACAAATAAGACTAAATCATAGTTCTCTGCCCTCTTTCTTCCATCCAGGAAATATATATAAGAAAAAACATGTTTCAAAAATTGGCTACAATCGAGTAACAGAAGGGAATCAAAAAAATAAAAGACTCACTACTTGCCGGTTAAAACCATTTTCTATATTATTACTATGTTCAGCATTACTAAATCACTTTTGTAAACCAATGATGTTGATGCTAATGATGAATTTGATACATTGGTAGATGTCACGGAGCCTTTGCTGATAGAGGTTGATCAGATCTACCATCTTGCATGCCCTGCCTCTCCTATATTCTACAAATACAATCCAGTGAAGGTATAATTTTGAGAGTCTTCTTGCCTTTCTAATACTTCACATGTATACTAACTTTAAGGGAGTGATTACTTTACAGACTATAAAGACTAATGTCATAGGCACTCTCAATATGCTTGGGCTTGCAAAGAGAGTAGGAGCAAGGTTGTGATTCTTTTTTAATGATAATCTTAATTCGCTGCCATTAGTTAGTCTTAATTAGTTTGAATTTTACTGACAGGATTTTGCTTACATCAACTTCTGAGGTATATGGAGATCCTCTTGTGCACCCTCAACCTGAAAGCTATTGGGGCAATGTTAACCCTATTGGTAGGTTCCTTTATTTCATTCTCATCTTGAACAAAATAACTTCTTAAATGGAACTATTTCCATTGATGAATATGAACTCTAAATTACTGGAGATATATGTATCCTTTTATGCATATTCTTAAAGCTGTAGTCTGAGGTCTTTAATATATGATGATATCAGGAGTCCGTAGTTGTTATGATGAGGGGAAACGGGTGGCTGAAACTTTGATGTTTGATTACCATAGGCAGCATGGGATTGGTAATTTTCATGTCTTCTTTTTCCTCATAATAGCTTCTCATTTTTTCTAAGGCGTAAAACCCTTTAGTTTCTTAACTCCTTGCGGTGTTTTTATCTTTTCAATATAGAAATACGCATTGCAAGAATCTTTAACACATATGGACCACGCATGAATATTGACGATGGGCGTGTTGTTAGCAATTTCATTGCTCAAGCACTTCGGTAATTACTTGACTGTTTTCTGATTTAAATTCGTGCTATAATGTTGTTACTTCTGCATGCTTTGTTATGGTTTAACTATTGCATGATCTGTTCAATGATCATGCTTGATTGCAACTCTAGATTGATCTTTCATATAATTGCTTTAAATTTTAATACTTTAAGTTTGGTGACTCGCTATAATTTTTATTTCTTTCTTAGACTTATTGTTATTTTGATTCAATCTCATTATATGATCGATGGTTCATTATAGGGGGGAGTCCTTGACAGTCCAAAGTCCAGGAACTCAAACTCGAAGTTTCTGTTATGTCTCTGACCTGGTATATATCCCGTAATCTTTGTATCTTTGAATTACTACTACCAGAATGTGATTATGATTTTTATGAGATGTCCCAGGTTGATGGTCTTATTCGCCTCATGGAAGGGCCAAACACCGGGCCAATTAACCTTGGAAACCCCGGTTAGTTTCTACTATAATACCTGTATTTGAGTGTTCTTAGTTCCTTAGTTGGGAAAGTATACTTACTTTCTCTGCCCCCAGTTACTTATCAGAGTAAATTTACATTTCAGGTGAATTTACAATGATTGAACTTGCTGAGACTGTGAAAGAGGTCAGTTTTAAGCCTTTTTTTCTTTGTCAGCAGCATTCAATTCTCCTTTTTTTTATTTACACGCTTGCTTTCATCAATTTCAAGCGGTGAGTAGTAAAATGCTTTCATCTGGCTATTTCCTGGAGTAGAACAGCATGTCCATAGTACCAAATCAATACATCATCATCTATATTTATGTGCAGTGTTTGAATGAAAACATTTGCTAGAAGTTTTCATCTAATGCTTTGTGAGCGGTTGCAGCTTATCAATCCTGATGTTGAGATCAAGATGGTGGAGAACACTCCTGATGATCCGAAACAAAGAAAACCAGACATAACAAAAGCAAAAGAATTGTTGGGATGGGAGCCAAAGGTGAAGTTGAGGGATGGTCTTCCTCTTATGGAAGAAAATTTCCGTCTGAGGCTTGGAGTTGACAAGAAGAAGTAGCTCAATTTCTCTCCTTTGGTGGCATGTCAAAAGTAGAAATAATAAGTGAAATGAGTCTGGCTGTTTTCAAAAGCTTCATCATTATAGGTATTATGATACTGAGAATGTTGGGGTGCCTAAAATTTGGAGTCTATAGCTATCACACTGCAATATTTTGTTTTCATTTGGAAAAAGACTACATCATGTCACTTCAAATTTTGCGGGTTAAAAAGACAAGTGAATTTAGCTTTTTTTTTCCTGTATTCTCGTTTTATTTTCAACTTTCCTTTCTTAAGTGTCTTAGGATGTTATTTAGTGTGGAGTCATGCCATTTACTTTGAAGTGAAACTGATTCACAATACCTCAGTCGAAATTCATTTTATGTTGTATATTTGACAACGATTGTTTTGTAATAAAGTTCTCTTCAAGCTTCATTATCATCTTGTCTGATGTTGGAAGGAACTAATCTCAGTTAGTTTTATATCATTATTTTCTGCAGTTTTAAGGATTTTGAAGACAGTAAAAACAATTGTACGAGTGTCACGAGAAAAAAAAAAATCACATTCTTTCGAATAACTTGTCCAAAACTAATTTACAAACAGATTAGTACTTGATCAGTTAAAAGTTTAAATTTGTTTGAGACCCCTAAAAAGGTAAAATTAAGTATATTGCTCAATTGAATAAAATAACCTGATACTATAAATATTTTCTATATTATTATTCAATTATATTTTTTCTTTTGTTATCCAGTCACATATTGTTAATGTATTTTACAATTATTTAATTTTATAATAATTTCTTCAAAAATCATGTATAAGAATATGCTGTATTAATTAACGGTATAAGAAGTTGTGTAGTGTGTGATTATTAAACTTATACAAATCTGAGATGCATTTTTATAAGTTTTGTAATTCTTCTCTGATCAGAACAAGAGTCTTATTTGGATAATTTGTATTGACTTTTACTAAAATTCTTCGTTACTTAGATTAATCAAATAAACAAAAAACTATTCAAAAATAGTAAAAAGTAAAAACATATACGAAACTAGAATTGGTCCAATCATCATTTTCTCACAATTATCTGGAAAACAAGCCCCAAACAGGTGCATCAAAATCCGACCATGGATTTGATTTTATCATTGGATTGTGTTTGGTTTCCCTGTGCGGAATATCCTAGTCTTTGCTAGAATTTACTCCTTTCCCTTTTTGTTTCATGAGCATAACGTGATAAGTACATTGGAAGCAGATTAGATGAAATCATAGCCTCAGAAAACAAAAAGTTAACCACAGTAACCACCATATCCCGCCACCTCAACTACAGTGCTTTCGCCATTGCTGACGTGTGCTTCTTCAATCACCACCACTTGCAACTTGCAACCATAACCATCACGCTACAAAAAAAAACAAAAACAAAAAAAACACTTCCTAGTGTCATCATGCATACATAGGTTCCTGTCTTCGATTTGGCATACTCCCATGAAAATAATATTACCCAAAACTTAACTTTAACCTTAACCAATCATCGTTTCCTTTGACCTGCCAACTGTACATTGCTTTGTGTGCTTTGTGGCTCCTATGATGGGAGTCTCCGGCGTCGATGACGACGTCGTTCAAATCCAGCATCCGAACAAGCCCGGTGACCCTTTCATCGTCACCGTCAATTGCCCCGACAAGACCGGCCTCGCTTGCGATATCTGCAGTATCATTCTCGATTTCGGTCTCTGCATTTTCAAAGGAGGTTTTTTCAGTCTCAAAACACTTGCTTGATCCCATTCGATTCTTCATTCTATTTTTGATGCCTTTAATGGACCAATTTTGAATGTTTCCTTTAGATGTTTCAACCGATGGAGTTTGGTGTTATGTTGTGTTGTGGGTTATTCCACAGTCCCTGTTGCTTCCGATGAATTCCTCTTATCTGATCCTCAAAGAACGACTTCAGGGAATATGTCCTCCTTGTTTAGCCTCCTTTTATCTCGTCCAACAGCCTTCCAGATCTTCTCCTGTCTATCTGTTGAAATTCTGTTGCCTTGATCGAAAGGGGTTGTTACACGGTAATTGAAACAGTGTCGCTTGAAATCATGTTTCGTGTGTTTTGTTTGTTCTAATTGTCTTTGTTGATTATGTTTATGTATGGTTGTAGATGTAACAAAAGTACTCTCGGAGCTTGAACTTACCATTCAAAAGGTGAAAGTGACCACAACACCGGATGGTAGAGTGTTGGACCTGTTTTTCGTGACAGATAACAGGTGAGTGAGCCAAGAATTTGATTCGTAAAATCAAGAATGTAAAGTTTCTGTAATGTCTCGGTGGAATATGTTGATAATCCTGTTTGAATCTCAAGTTCTTTTCATGTCAGTTCTGCTGTTTTTCAAGACTGTTATGCTTATCAGAAGTTATCTAAGAATTTCTTTGGCAGAACACCTGTAGTATTTCAAGTAAAAGAAAAGTAAACTAAATAAGTGAAATAAGTCTTTTTGCTTAGTTAAACAAACTTGTGCATAAGTTCAAAATCTAATTTTTCAAAAGTTCATACAAGAAAGTTTATTCCATTTCTCTTTATCATTTTCTTTCTAAAAGTACTTATAAAAGACTCTTGGCAAGATACGCTAAATCTTAAAACTCTATAAAGTTATCATGCATTAACGTTTTTCTTACATGGCTGACCAAGTTATTGCCAATATTTTGGTTATAACATCTTAATGCTGCTTATCAACTGCTAATTATGTTTCGAGTGAATTCTGTTGCTTATAAGTTATCAGCATTTGCTTCAAATTTATTTAAGGGAACTCTTACACACGAGAAAGCGACAAGATGAGACATGTGAAAGACTGAATGCTGTTCTGCGAGACTCGTGTATCAGCTGTGAACTTCAATTGGCGGGTTCAGAGTATGAATATAATCAGGGTATCTCTTCTCTGTCTCCTGCGTTAGCTGAGGAGTTATTTCGATGTGAGTTATCAGATAATGAAGTCCGTTCTCAAGCTCTTAGCCCTGATATGGCAAAGTTGAAGAAAACCATCGTAACACTAGACAATTCCTTAAGCCCAGCTCACACGCTAGTTCAAATACGATGTGCTGATCACAAGGGTCTTCTTTATGACATTATGAGAACATTGAAGGACATGAATATAAAGGTATAATTTTCTCTACCAAGATTATTTGTAACACGGTTTCCTTGTTAGCTTCTCACTTCCATCTACTTTCCTATAAGTTCCTTGCTTTTCTAAAGCTAGAAAAACAACAATCATGCATCTGATTTCCAAAATCTGTGGGTTGATTTCCATACTTTTTAATCTGTTTTGTGAATGTATTAGTTACTTTTAGGAGAGACATCATTTTGATTGAGGAAATTAGATGGTGCAAACTTCTGAAGTGGCTTTCATATATCAGTAATCATTCATCTTATCGTGGATAAAATTTATTTGAATCAAAATTGAAGATGTCTTGAATTTCTGTTTTTTCTGTCCACTAAAGCATTTTAGCAGTTTTCTGACACTCGTAAAGTTTTCTTCTTAGATTTCATACGGCCGATTTTCACCCAATTCCATGGGATATCGTGAGTTAGATATATTTATTCAGCAGAAAGAAGGAAAAAAGATTTTGGATCTGGAGAAGCAGACTGCACTATGCTCTCGTTTGAAACTGGAAATGCTTCATCCATTGCGAGTAATCATTGCCAACCGAGGACCAGATACCGAACTGTTGGTCGCTAATCCAGTTGAGCTATCTGGAAAAGGAAGACCTCGAGTTTTTTATGATGTCACCTTCGCTCTCAAAACACTTGGAATTTGTGTTTTCTCGGTAAGAAAATTCAGAAATGATAGCAAGTCTGGAATATCTTTGTAGATATAAAATATAACTGCATTTCAAAATAAGCATGCATATATAGTTCTGTGTTTCTAACTTAGTTCCTTTCATTTATAATCTATCTGTTTGTTTTGGCTGTGAGAAAACAATTCTCATACTTTCGAAAAAATGCAAATTTCACTGTAAATGTTTAACTGCCATTAATTTGGATACACGTCCAAATTAAGTTATTTACATTCAATAATTCTATCCAACAAATTCACTGACAAAGTAAAAGGCTTTTATATTATTATCAAACAAAAAGTCATCAGATATGATATGTTGGTTTTCTTCACAATAACAAATATCATCAATTATAGCTACTATGATTTTCTAACTGATTAACAGAAAGAGAAAAAAAATCATATCACACTGCATCAAACTTAAACTCCTTGATTTTTTTGGCATCAGTTCAGTTGTTTTGCACTCTTGCAGCTTGGAGAGAGCTGTCATTAATCTTATCTACTTTTTCTGTTAGATAGTAAAATATTAAGCTTATGAAAAACAAAAAACTAATCACTTGGTTCCGTTTTGTGATAGGCTGAAGTAGGAAGGCATTCAACTTCAGAGCGTGAATGGGAGGTGTACAGATTTCTCTTGGATGAGAACTGTGAGTTTCAATTAACAGGTGTTGCTGCTAAAAATAAGATTGTAAATAAGGTTAGAAGAACCTTAATGGGTTGGTAAGTAGT
Source organism: Vigna radiata var. radiata (assembly GCF_000741045.1). NCBI lineage: Eukaryota > Viridiplantae > Streptophyta > Magnoliopsida > Fabales > Fabaceae > Vigna > Vigna radiata. The sequence goes on from NC_028354.1 coordinate 5,170,677, forward strand.
ATTTTTTCATCACAATATGTATACAAATTGTGGGTGTTGCACTATGAGCCATGTACCATCGAGTGTCTTACGATTAGTACTTATATGGTCACCCTGTGGTTCCACTAGCCACCATGTTTGTGTTCTTGGTTTTTGGCTATAAAACAAAATATGATGCCCGAGAAGTTTCAGATTGTGTTTCTTGGTGCCTAATATGATCCACGATGTGATTCCCTTCCACATTTATCGCATTAAAGATAAAATTCAATCTCTCAACGATGCATCGTATTAGTCAACCATTAGAAACAATTCACGGATAAGACATCAATTTCTACGTCCGTCACCTCAGCATCCACATCAAACATTTCCGAAACTCTTTACCACGAACTCACAACAAATTCGGAGTTCCACAGACGAAAAAACGAAAGACCAAAATTACCAAGTCATGGTCGAGTCTCAAAGAATTTATAAATCCTTGATCTTTCATCGCAAAAAAGTTAATCGAGTATTTATAGGAATGCAAAATTGAAGAATAATAATTAAAAGCTTCGACAGACAATGACTTTAAATACAAAAACATAGCCCGTTACCAAACAGATTACCCCATTAATTGCGCCATTGAAATTGGAACACATCATCGTATAATCTTAAATTCTTTTACCAACTTAGGACCATAGGAATTCCAATTTCAGTATCCAAAAGATAAAGCAAACCAAAAATAAATAAACAGTTAGCATAGGAAGAATATAGAACGAAAACAAGGGGTTTTTTTTTCCATTAAATGATAAACTCCTTCACACGACGCAATTAGACCAAACTTACAGCGTTTAGAACATAAAATATTCCTTTTACAACAATAGAACCCTAAACACTAGTATACATAACTAACTTAAAATATAGTCTAAGCCTTCTTGGGGGATTTGGTGGCCTTGGATGGAGATTTGGGTTCCTTGGAAGCCTTCTCATTCTTCTTAGGCAACAAAACAGGGTTAATGTTGGGCAGCACACCACCGTGAGCAATTGTGACTCCAGCAAGCAATTTCCCCAATTCTTCATCGTTCCTCACAGCCAGAAGCACATGTCTAGGAATAATCCTGTTCTTCTTGTTGTCACGAGCAGCATTACCAGCCAATTCAAGAACCTACATAATCCAATGCACACCAAAACACAATCAATCACCACAATCGAAAAAATTCTGCAAATAAGAATCACTGGTTGATGCAATTAATGTTAGGTTACCTCAGCAGCTAGGTATTCAAGTACAGCAGCCAAATATACTGGTGCACCGGTTCCAACACGCTGCGAGTACCTTCCTTTCTTCAAGTAACGCCCAATTCTTCCAACGGGGAATTGGAGACCGGCCCTCACGGACTTTGCGACCGGCTTCTTCTTTGGCCCACCGCCCTTTCTTCCTCCGGCGCCTTTCTTAATCTTTCCACCGGCGTCCATAACGAAACCCTAGAAATTAGCTACGCTTGGAAAATAGGAGGGGGAATGAGGAATGAGAAAAGTTAAGAGTGTATTGAGAAGAAAGAGCTCAGACAGCTATAGATATAGTTTTCCGCGCTCAAGTTCAGATTGCACGGATATACGGTTTTCCCACAAATATCGGCCGTTGGATTGGATTTGATCTACGCTTCATATTTCTCTCTGTGGCGATCCGTGTGTTTCCAATTGACCAATCAGATGCTGTTTTGTCAGCGTCTTGGATTTTTCTTTATATCACTTTTAAAATGCATCCTTATGGATGGAGTTATCTTTTAAATGATTTCTAAAAAAAAAACTCTTGAAAATAATTAAAATATATGTACACTGAGTGTAAGAAACTAAGATTTATATGAAAATTAAAAACAAAATCTCTTGCCAAGAGTTTCCTGCTATTTGAAGGAAATTATAACATAGCTTTTTAACTTACTAAAATAAGATCAAATGCGGGTTACACTTGCAATCTATAAGGAAATACTAAAAACATTATTAGAGTGATGAAAAATGCTTTTCATACTTATTCTTTGATAAAATATATAATTAATTATCTTTATACAAGAAATTACGTAGAAAAGATAGAAATTAAATGTGTTTAGGCTTTCTTGTAATCATTGTGACGACGTTGATACATGTGGTTGTTTTTTCCTACTTTTATGATCTTCCCCTTAATCAGAATAGACAAGGTTCGGTAATGTGTACATTTATCTTTCTTAGTGAGTGATCTGATTATATATTTTTAGTAGCAATTATGTTTTTTCTTTTAAACAACAAGTCCACCGTATTAGTAGGAAACAAAGCCTTATATATTAGTCGGATTTATGATTCAAAGCACTGTGAATAAAACATTTATTCTTTTAATAGTTTATAATGATTTGATTATACTTTAAGTTTTTAATAAATTTATATTTTTTAATCGAATCTTGTTAAATTTATGTGTTAAACAAGGTAATGTGATTATTAAAGTAGTTATTATTTTATTATGTTTGAATTTATTTTCATCAAATGTAGGTTGTGTGTGGATGGGGGATAACTATTCAAGTAATGATTTTAGGTAGGATTCTGTTTGGCTTGCTAATAATGTTGCTGCTTGTTATTATTATTGAAGGATGCAACAATTAGATAAGGATGGTTTTTTTCTTATTCTATTTTCTTGCAAGGACTTAAACCGGATAAAGCGCTTTATTAGAGCATCATCCAAGAAGAGTGTTGCATAACTCCTTGTGAATTGGACAAGGTGAATACTATTACAAAATAAATTCAATCGCTGAATGATGCAAGATATGCGTCAACCATTAGACACAACTCAAGCACAAGACATGAATTTGCAGCAGGTTCAACAGCATTTGAAGTGTGCAAATAATTGTTCGTAATGTTTCTGTTGCCGTTAACTTAAAAGAAAAATAATTAGAAGCTTAAACATATTAACGAATTATAAATCAGATTAACCCATGAAATTTGGCATAGAGCATTCATAATATTTAATTATTTACCAACATATAAATACTTGGAATTCATTTAACTGTATCAAGAAGGTTAAATAAGAGAGTGAATATAGAATGAAATTGGGCGAAAACAAGAGGGCTTTCACATTAATGAACAAAATTCACAAAACACAATTAGACGAAACTCATAGTTAAAACGTCGAATTCCCTTCTTGCCACAACCAAAGAACCCTAAACACTGATATACATAACTAAATCGAAACATAGTCTAAGCCTTTTTGGGAGACTTGCTCGCCTTGGAAGGAGATTTTGGTTCCTTAGAAGCCTTCTCGGTCTTCTTAGGCAACAAAACAGGGTTTATGTTAGGCAGCACACCACCGTGAGCAATTGTGACTCCGGCAAGCAATTTCCCCAATTCATCGTCGTTCCTCACAGCCAAAAGCACATGTCTGGGAATAATCCTGTTCTTCTTGTTGTCCCGTGCGGCATTTCCAGCCAATTCAAGAACCTAAACAGTCGAATCCACAACAAAATACAGTCAATTACCACAACACAAAAAAGAACCCCGGTTAGAAATAATTGATTCATGCAAATGATGCTAAGTTACCTCAGCGGCTAGGTATTCCAGAACAGCAGCCAGATAAACAGGAGCACCGGTTCCCACACGCTGAGCGTATCTTCCTTTTTTCAAGTAACGGCCAATTCTACCAACAGGGAATTGGAGACCAGCCCTCACAGACCTTGTGACCGGCTTCTTTTTTGGCCCACCACCCTTTCTTCCTCCGGCACCCTTCTTAATCTTTCCACCGCCGTCCATGTCGAAACCCTAGAAATTAGATGCGCTTGAAAAAAAAAAGGAAGAGGGAGCAAGAAATCAGAAAGGTTAGGAGTGTGCTGTTAAGAAGATGCGTTGACACCGTGTTATAGATATAGTTTTCCTCGCTCAAGTTCTCATTAAAAGGATACCGTTTTCGCGCACGTATCCGCCGTTGGATTGGATTTAATCTACGCTTAACGATTCTCTATGTGGCGATCCGTGTTTTTCTACTTGACCAATCAGGTTATGTTTTGTCAGCGTCCATTTCTTTTCTTTGTTATTTATATATGTCTATTTCTTTTCTTTGTTATTTATATATGTCTATTTCTTTTCTTTATTATTTATATGTGTCTATTTCTTTTCTTTATTATTTATATATGTCTATTTCTTTTATTTATTATTCATATGTAAGGATTGGTAGACTTTTTTTATAATTTTATCCTTTTAAGTAATTATTATTTTTACTTTTACGTTTCAAAGAAATATTAATTTAAATTTAATTAATTTTAAAATAAAAATATTATTTTACTATTTAAATATTTTAAATTAATATTTATTTAAATTCAGTTGTTGTTTTTGATTAAATTAATTATTTGTAGTAAGAAAATGTTACCAATATATTCATAGTATATGTGTACAAAACCTTTCTTTTGCGCAAGAAGGTGAATGCCTTGTTCAAAAGTTTGAAAAATCGGGAAGATAGGTTTAAAGTTGCCATGAAGGACGACTCAAATCGCTCTATTTTGCGTAACAGGTTGAGACAAAGTGTAAGGATATGACAATGTTTATGAATGAATTGGTTGTGATATCATTTATGGGTGGAGATATGTGGTTATGATTCGTTAGATTTGCGTTTAATGTTCTATTTCTGTGTTATATGTTGTGATGTTATTTTTGTTCACCCTACCATGTTTGTGGTTGTGGTTTCCACCTGCAATGATCGTACTTATACATAAGTGAATAGTGTTGCACATGATACTGGAGTGCAGTAGTTTGACGAAAAGGAAAATTAGTTTTTCTAAGATTTTATTGATTTTGTTATTTAAATTTTCTTTTCAAATTTGATGTTTTGGTAAAGGTTATTTTTTGTATTTTTTTGCATTTTGTAAGAACAATGTTTATGATTTGTGATTTTTGTTTCTATAGTACTATTAAAATAAAGTATATTCTTTATCTGAATAGATCGATTTTATAGTAAGCTATGTAAGGATAGTATAATTTTGTTTCATACATGACATCCGATTAGGGTACTACAATGTTTTCCTATTATTCCCTTTAAAAATGAAATCATATGCGAAAAATAAATACAAATACACTCTATATAAGCGGTTCTTTTTATGTTATGGATGTAGTTTTCTTTTAATTATTTCTAAAACAAAAACTCCTAAAAAATATTTAAACATATGTATTGAAAATAGATAATACTTAAATTATAAACTAATAACTATAATGTCAATTTCTCTTGCTTGTAATGTCTGTGTAAGATTTTAACTTAATTCTTATATTATGTGAGTTTGAAATAATGAATATTTGGATTACGAATTTTATTACATTCGTCCTTATTAAAATTTTATAAATTTTCCTCAACTTCACAAAACTTTTTAGTCAATGAAATATTTCAATTGTTCAAGTTCTATCTTATCAAGTTTACGCATCATAAAACATTTAAGTTCTTCGACCATCTTCTCATTTTTGTTACTAAAACCAATATCATTAACATACAAACACACAACCAACATTTTACCTTTATTTTTTACTTCAATACCTTGAAATCTTCTTAATCAAATAAATAATTAATAAGACTATACGTGATTCATGGTGTTTACTTCAATCCATATAAAGCATATTGCTTAGCTTATAAGCTGTCTATTTGATGCAAGTGGTTGATTAGTAAAAATATATTGATTAAATTATCTAAGAATAAGGTAGAGTTAATATTTAGTTTTAGCAAGTGAAATCATTAAACATCTTTTTTTCATGTGTGACAAACACAAAAAACTCATAATAATTTATATTAAAAAAATTTATATTTTTTTTTAATGAGACTTGTTTCATATTATTCTTCATCATCATTTTTATTTGTTTTTAATTTATATATCCATTTCACAACAACCATTTATTATCTTGTAACTCAATTAATTTTGTAACTAATTTTTTAGATTTGGTATTGACCATAATGTTAGGTTTACACAAGAAACCAAACAATTAATTACATAATGCATCGAATAGTCCAACTTTCATAGAAATACTATCTATACTAATTAACTTAGAGAATGTATGATTACCAATAATTAGATTATAATTAGAGCATAGTTAATACAAAGTTCATTTCAAAAATTATAAATATAAGTTTTAAGTAAAAGATAAGTGATAGAAAGATTTAGACCTTAAAACATACATAAGAGAACAAACATCAACACCGTAACCAAAACATGTTTGATTTTATATTAATTTTAACTATTAACATACTTTCGTAAATTTTACTTTCAAAACCTTAAATCTTATATGAAAGTTGGCTCATTTGTCATAAACATGACAGTTTGTTGAATATTTTCCCTTATAAAACCACGCATTCAAGTTGGTTGTCTTCTCATCTTGCATTCTCATGAATGGGAGGCGTAGAGATCTCTCTTGGATGATAACTGAGTTTCAGTTAACAGGTAAGCTGCAAGAAATAAGATCCTGAATAGGTTAGAAGAACCTTAATGGGTTGGAAAGCAGCATCTTTTCACCACAATACGTATACAAATGATGAGTTTGGCAACATGCGCCATGAACTATCGAGTGTGTTTTCTGATGATTACTTACATGTCATTAGGTGTTCGCTCGGTAATTCCACTTGCCCATTTTCGATCTTTACTTCTTAAGGGCTTAAAGGAAATAAAATGCACGAAAACATGCGTCACCCATTAGACACAATTCACATATAATACATCAATTTGTAGCAGGTTGCAGATCACGAGCAATAAACAAAATCTTTGTTCACAACCGACAGTAACCAACTCCACAGATTTTTTTGCCATCATCAAGTCTCCTCGTAACAAGAAGCCTATGAGTCATTTCAGAATACATTTCAGAGCAATGCAGTCAGTTCGTATATTCATAGGAATAATTAAAATCCTCAAACGACCATTACTTGAATTAAATAAAAAACAGAGCCCACTAAAAATCAGATTAAACCACTAATTGCGCAAGGAAAATGGCAAACAACATTCTATAATCTTTTATGACTTCTCAACCCACTACGCTAGGAATTAATTTCAATGTATCGAAAAGGTAAAAAAAATAGCAAAAATAAATAAACAGATACGATGGGAGAAAATTGGGCGAAAACAAGATGGTTTTCATGTAATGAACAAACTTCTTGGAGTACACAACTAGACCAAACTTCAGTGTTTCAAACAACAAATTCCTTTCTTGATACAACCAGAGAACCCTAAACACTGATTTACAGAACTAGATTAAATTATGGTTTAAGCCTTCTTGGGAGACTTAGTGGCTTTGGATGGAGATTTTGGTTCCTTGGAAGCCTTCTCAGTCTTCTTAGGCAACAAAACAGGGTTTATGTTAGGCAGCACACCACCGTGAGCAATTGTGACTCCAGCAAGCAATTTCCCCAATTCCTCGTCGTTCCTCACGGCCAAAAGCACATGTCTGGGAATAATCCTATTCTTCTTGTTGTCACGAGCAGCATTTCCAGCCAATTCAAGCACCTACACAATCAAATCCACACCAAAACACAATTTATTGCCACATCACAAATTTAACCACAGTTAACAGGAACTGAATGATGCAGTTAATGCTAAGTTACCTCAGCAGCTAGGTATTCAAGAACAGCAGCCAAATAAACAGGAGCACCGGTTCCGACACGCTGAGCGTATCTTCCCTTTTTCAAGTAACGCCCAATTCTTCCAACGGGGAATTGGAGACCAGCCCTGACGGACCTAGTGACCGGCTTCTTCTTTGGCCCACCGCCCTTTCTTCCTCCGGCACCCTTCTTGATCTTTCCACCGGTGTCCATGTCGGAACCCTACAAATTAACTCCGCTTGAACAATGAGAGGGGAGAGAGGAACGAGAAAGATTAAGAGTGTTGTGAAGAAGATGCGTTGACACCTTGTTATAGATATAGTTTTCCGCGCTCACGTTCTCATTAAAGGAATACCGTTTCCGCGCACGTATTTCCCGTTGGATTGGATTTAATCTACGCTTCATGTTTCTCTATTTGGCGATCCGTGTTTTTCTAATTGACCAATCAGCTACTGTTTTGCCAGCGTGTATTTTCTTTTGTTTGTTATCACTTTTAAAATGCACTCGTATAGGAAATAAATACGAATACATTCTATACGGAGTTTAACATTAGGGTTGCAATTATTTTTTAAATGATTTATAAAACAAAAACTCCTGAAAATGTTTAAATTATATAGCATGTAGGAAACTAAGATTACGTGAAAATTAAAAACAAAAGCTCTTACCAAAGAAATGATAATCTAATTTTAACTTAATGAAATAAAAAAAAAATGGTTGCATTTGTAATATATAGGACAATTAAAAGTAAATATTAAAAAATTAATTTATTACAATGATTAAAAATGTTTCTCCTACTTATTATTTGATAAACTGATATAATTAATTTTCTTCGTACAATAAATAACATAAAAATAAAAAATAAATATTTAAATATTAAAAATTAATATCTCACTTGATAGTATAAAATATTAAAAAAACATTATAAAATTAATAAAAACAAGGTCAGATAATAAAAAATATATATGATATGAATAGAATTATCCATCATAATAATTATAGTAAAAAAAATATATACAACATCAACTAAAAATTACACTGGAATTTTTAAAAGAAGAAATAACTCTTATACAAAATTACAAAAAAAATATTATAGAGTTGTTCCACCAAATTCTTACCTAGTTGAAATATACACGAGTTTTTCAAAAGAAAATAACTCATATACAAAGTCATTAAAGAAAACTATAAAACCACATCACAACATCATCACATATCTCGATATTTGTTCACATAATAAAGTGATCATCACAAAAGCACAACAAAACACAAAAAGAGTAAAAAAAATAAGCTAATGTGCAATAGATTTGGCCAAATTAATCATAATACATCAATTTATAAACTAAACATGTATAACGTATCACAAATCATATATTCTCACAAGCATTTAAACTAGACTGAATTATCTAGATACATTCCTTTGACATGGGTCTCACCACATAACTCATTTTACTTTATTTGAGTGTGAGTAATTATTAAAGTTTAGGGTACCTTCTTTCTGATAACCCCCATATATGTTAATGCAAAAACTAACAAAACCAGAAACCAATCCTCCTTGGATTGGTTCCAACCATTCTCAGATAAATATCATTAATCAATCATCATTTTAACATTTACAAAATCAGACATTAAAACATACTAGAAGAAAACATTTGAAAATAGAGATAAACTTTGTTAATCTTACTCAACAAGAATATATATTTTCTCAGCGAATAGTACCTAAAAGCACATTCGCCCAACGACCAATTAGCTCCCTTAGTGAGATTATCACTAGAACTTACAAGCTTAAATTCTCTCAAAGTTACCTAGTGAGACTTGTCTTGCCCAACCACTATCTAGTTAGTGAATTCTCTGACTTTGGTTTCGTCCAACGAGTATTTTTCAAGCGACCACCAGGTTAATAGCTCTTTGACTTCATATAACGATTATATTCTCGCCTAGTGTCTACAAGTCAGTAAACTCTTTGACTTTAGTTTTGACTAACGAGATTATTCTGACTCAACGATCATCAAGTGAGTAACTCTTTTACTTTAACTTCGTCCAACGAGTCTGCATAATCATGCAAAACCTAATTTTGCAAATTTATGTCAATCTGGCTAGGAAGTTCATTCCACTAGCCAACACAGATGTTCAATTCAAATTTCACTACATTTGATGATTCAATCAACATCATCTGCAATACCAATAAGACAACATCCTTGATTTCATCATGCAATTTATGTAAATTAATTTATAACCTTAATTACAACCACATTCACCAATTCTTATCCACACAACTCACTCATACAAGAAAAACATCATACAAGCATACAATTAACAATTACAATATATCAATCGCATGAAAACTATGCAATTAACTTTCCTTACTTGGTAGACATTCTAAATTGATCAATAACACTTAAAACACCTTCAAACGCGCAAAAGGTTATATCTTCCCCCATGAAAACAACATATACATGATCAAAGCATAACATTAGGTCAATTAATTAGCAAATACTAGCAAAGAAAACCTAAACACTACATATGAGTCAAAACGGGTCACATGTAAAGAAAGAATGAACTGACTAGTAAAAAAATAAAAAATTAACTTACTCTATTGAAAAAACTGATCAAACAGAAGTGAATAAATCACAAAAATCACTCTAGAGGTTTTTGATCTTTAAACAAAAAAACAAACTGTAAAAAAACCTAAAAAAGAAGGAGGAAGTTTCAAAGGAAAAGTTTTTAGAAAAATTATGTGTTTCTAAATAATAAAATTCATTTATTAAAACTCTATTTATACTTTAAACTTTTAATATTTAAATAATCGAATGTTTTTATCTTAAACACATTATGAATTAAAAAACAATATTTTTTTAAGGCTTTTACAAAAGATATGAATCTTTTAAATTAATATTAACTGATAAATAAATATGGAATTGAAAATTAATTTTGTTTTACCAATTAAACACTTTTAATGAATTGAAAGTTAATTTCTTTAGATTATTTGATTAAGTAGTACTTACAAATATAGAAAATTTTAAAGATCTCGTATAAATCAACTTGTAGTCTAATTATTTTTTTTTTTATTTGATTTCAATTATAGACTAAATTTTTAACTCTTTTTAAAACTTATACAGAAAATGAAAGTTAACGTGTAGGTCTAAGCAACGATAGTTTGATTACATTCATGCTCAATTTGATCAATCAAACTTAACTTGAATTTAACGTTTTAAATTTATATCTAATCATATTGATAATTCATATCACGGTTAAATATGAGTGAGATTTTCAAGTTTAATTTTATGGAATCAATCTTTTAAAAAAAGAAAAAACTTATTTTAATTTTAAATAAATGAAATAGTTTAATATTGGATAATAAAGTGGTATGAAACATGGATCTCATGGACTTGAAGTTGAATCATACTCCCTAATTGATTATGAACTTTTAACAAAGTCTAAGTCTAAGTTATCTTAATTCCATTTCGGGACAACCTTTATGCATGGAATGTTATTGACTATCCCAAGGAAGAAGACAGGGATTCTTGAAGATGTTTATTTTAGTTGTTGGTTGGATGAAATCATCTTCACCTCTGGTTAGAAAGATAATAAAGGATATTAGTCATACATGAATCTTCAACAAAAACATAGAGAAATTAGATTTGTAATCGTGAAAAATAGAAATATGACGATAGAAACAGAGTTAACCGTGAAACTTTCATTTTTTTACTCAGAAAAATGCAATATTAATCTCCATAATTGACCATGCGTTTATTTTTCTTTTTTGGATTTTTTGAATTTGGATGGTTATGCTTCTTTGCGCAGGCCTACTAATTGTTATGTTTTTATTATAAATAATATATTCGTTGATAGCTTAATTATTACATTATCATTACAAAAAGTTGTTATACTATCCTTTTTTAAGTGTGGAAATCTTTAAAACCCAACAATTTCAATATGGTAGTTGGAGCAACAAATTGCTTTAGAGAATGACAATTATTTTTTCCTTCGAGACTAAGAAATAACACTTTGAGCTTAACGAGAAAACATACTGTCTTATGGAAGAAAGGAAAGGCATCGGTTATTTATCTATTTTTCTGATGACACATTCTCGATGACTACTCCTTTACCGGAACAATTTAACGACGAATATTTTGAAGATGTAAACTTCTTAGCAAGAGACGTCTATACATCGATTATCATGTTTTTTAAATTAAAAAGTGTTCTATTAACAACTTTCAAAAATAATAAGTTCTCAAATTTAAAGACAATCGTCACACATGCAAGCAAAAACGTATCTTACAAGAACTCTTAAAATAAGTCAAGCAAAGGTTGAATAATTCTGTACAAGAATCCGCCTATACCAATTAATGAAAATATTTACAGGGCATTACGATTATGTTAATTATGTAATGAAAATGTAGGCAAATAATATTGAAATGTTATATTTACACGACAAAACTCAAACTTGGACCTGCGTGACTAGCCTTAATAGAGATATGAATTATAATGCATAGAAACTCAGGTTACAGAAAAATAAACGAGTTCCAAAACTACGACTCCTCGACTTCTAACTTCAGCATGCGGGCACCACACTGGAAGTTTTACTGTAAAAATCACCTTAGCAACCGACGTTATACTGAACTATTTTATTTGCGTGAGAACATCTATAAATGAACACATTATTTTGCTATCATATTGACCAGTTGAAAATCCTCCGGTACAGAGGAGAAACAGGCTCTGTAAAAAGCATACTTTACCATCCCCTACCATCCCAGGGTAAGGTGGCATATATGCAACAGGCTCTATAATGACAATTAGTTCGACTGTAACTGCAAAAGCTATTCAGATTAGCACCCCCAATAAAGTAAGCACTTCGAGTTCCTCCTTCCCTAGTTACCACTCAGTTCCACTAGGAGAAAATGTGGATTGTAAGAAAGACTAACACTTCCGAAATTTGCACATCACAGAATAGGCCAAAAGAAAACAATTCACAACAGGGACAACTTAATCTGAATGCAACCAGAGTGAGCATACCAAAAATACTAACTCCTTCAGCATCCTTATCCCGGAGGCTCTTCATCTGTCGAAATGTTCTTAGCTTGACCAGTGCACTCAACCAGTGAAGAAAAGATGATAGATTCCATCTCACTAGCTAATATGCCAAAATTACCAAAATAGTTGAGAGAAAAATTACTCCCCTAAAACAACAGATAAGAAAATCTTAAGATTGCATTACATTAAGATTCTATTTGGATAAACATCTCCACAAGAACTTGAAGAATAAAATAAATAAATACATAAACTTCTACATGTTAAAATTAGCAACTTCACAAGCTAATATAAAAAACTCACATTCTAGCTCTTCCAAAAATAGGTTTTTAACTTACATAAGTTATTGTAATAAAAACTTAGGCACAAGTCACTTTTAGCTTATTAAAGAAACTTCATTTCCGATAAGTACTTGAAAAGAAGTTTAATAAAAAAAAAAGACCAAAATCAAATGAGACAATTATAGCACAAGACAAACAACACTACAAAACAGATTAAATTATCAATTTTCTTTCAGGGAGGAAGGCTGAAGGAGAGGGAATTAGTGCAGGAATCTACCTTATTTGAAGATTCCATTGCAATAGTTTTAACCAAAGCACAAAGCAACATAATGAGTGAATTCTGCAGCCTCCTACATTCCAGCCAATGCTTTCTTTGTGCTGTGTGCATGCATAGATGGATCAGGATTCCCACTTCCATACTCACTTGTCGAATAAAGAAATGATTAAATCCAATGAAAGGAGCCAGAGTGAATAATACAAGCTGAGTTCTGTTTCTTCAGCCACATTTCATAGTCATACCCAAGGAAAATAAATATTTGATAACAGAATCCCAAACTACATATATCAACTGTAAAAGTTTTCACTCTAAGTTATCCTTTCCTTTCCGTAAAAGCATGACTTCGATAAAGATACATAATTGGGCGGTGTTTCACTGACATGCCCTTGACAACCGCAAATGTAATATCAATAAAACAGAATATCAGTGATTCCTTCAGTTCAATTGCATAGCCTCAGCATGATACTTCTCCAACTCAGCATCGAGATCTTCAGCAGATACCTTTTCATCACGACCTCTACCACGTCCTCTACCCCTCCGACTGCCACCTCGCCCTCTAGGTGCACCACGCGGCCTTCCTAGTGGCCCATTTCTCCCTTGTCCACTGTTTAAAAGTCAAAGGCATGATACAGACAATCAGCTTAAATACAGGATATTGGCGTGTTTAAAATTTGAAATAGCAAATTCAAAGTGATTAATGTAAAAAATGAAATTCCCTTAAACTAATCTCAAACCTAATTGATAATTTTTTGCAACAAAGAAACCACAAAACAGACAAAATATTAAGGCAAAACCTAAAATCATAGGCATGATATGCATACCCAAAAGTATATTCCAACATAAAAAAATTCAGAGCAAGATTGGTCACGGTTTAGACCACAAAAAATCATATCAAGTAAAGTATGCACACAAATTTATCTATGAAGTCAATACCTTCTGGGAGGTCCACCAGGATTTCCAAAAGTCCCATTAACAGTGGGCGCTGCAGTATGTGTGGCGATATTTGTTCCCACAATCTCTACCTTCATTGGTTTCCCGTCTAGCTGAACATTGTGGTACCTCTTCACCGCAGCTACAGCATCAGCACGTCGAGAGAAGACTACTTCTGCCGTACCCTATATGAAAAACAACTTTTATAAACTACAAAAGGACACATTGAATTGATCACAGGGTGCTGGTTGTGTCGAATAGACAAGATACCTTGGATCTTCCACTCCTATCGTAGTGAACAGTATGCCGTTTCAGGTCACCAACTTCAAGAAATAACTCCTGCAAGTACAACAAAATACAACATTAACAACCTCGCACATGAAAATGCCTTGTAACAACCAAATTTTTTACACACACCGCATAACAAATCATAATTCAAAAAAGTAAACGAAGAAGAAAACACAAAATATGTGAAATTAATTGATTTAACACTTCAGTATTAAACTGGTCTCTACACATGTGTGCTCAAATTGCACAGGTCCTATTTGTAAAAATTGTTTTTAGTCCACGGACAAGCTGCTTTTGATTTAATGATATTTGGCCCGGATTGGTACATCCCCGGATAATATAGTTGCAGTATAGTGGTCAAAGTTAACAAAAACAGAAGACAACCGGCAAAATTACATGCAAATATAGGCACAAAACAGCAAAAATACAGACAAGTATAAGGTCAAAATTAATAATAAACCTTGACAATTAAACGCACACACTTATAAATGAAAAACAAATAAATTGGAAGACGCTTGGTCCCTTTTTCGGTAAAAGACACTTTGGTGGCCGATTTGCATACGTGTGGTGCTGCCACGACGTCTCCATCGAAGCAGGAACCTAGCATGCCTGGAGATGGCATGGCAGCACGACATGTATGCGGATATGTCAGAGCAAGAGGCCACTTTTGAAGAGGAGATCAAGAGCCTTCCATAGAAATCAATTTTCTCAGAAGGCTAAATAGTACAAACAACGCCAAAACAAATCAAATTAGTAGAAATATGGAACACGCAAGTAGCCAAATACGAACACAGTAGAGATCTTACCTTAATATCGTCATTAGAAACGCCATAATCCAGATTAGATATGTAAAGCTTCGTCCCTGTTTCGATGGAAGACGCCCGACCACCTTGACCTGCGAAAGCCGCGGCGGCTGGCTGATCGGCGTACATATCGTGCTGCCACGCAGACTCCGGCGCCTACACAAGTCGATCCGTAAAGGTGAGACGAATTAAGGCACAGCGCGAATCTACGATCGGAAAAGGTATCTTCGAAACAGAAAACCTAATGGGATGAAAACGAATACCTTAGCGGTGGCGTACGGCGCGGCGCGATTTGCGGCCCGGTTGGGTAGACGGCGAGCAGGTCCGGGTCCCGAAGCTCGGCCTCGGCCCCTGGTGTTGGCGGAGGCAGACTTCTTGTTGTTCTTGATAATATCGTCGAGCGTCATATCCAGAGCAGCAGACATTTTTGGTTGTGAGAGAGAGAGAGAGGCGAGGAACGGAATCGGATATTGGATCTGAGAGAATAGATAATCAGATTCAATGCGATTTGGGATTTAAGTAGGTTGTTGAAGGAAAGAGCGAAGGTGGGAGGATTAGGGTTTCGTCGAAGAAGGGGAAGAAACAAAGACGAGGGTGATAAAAAACACTGCTGGGCCACCCACTACGCGCAATCTAGCAAATAAAACCAACTCGTCTTATAAAAAAAACAAATATTCACAAAAGAAATACGGTTTTATATTTCTGTTATTTTAACAAAATCAATAGAATATATTTTCTTTTAAATAAATAGTCTTATCTGTATGATTCTACTTGTTTAACGGATAAACTTTGAATTTGGAATGATGGGAAATTAAGATATGCTCGCATACAGTAATTTTTTTTATTAATTTTTGAAAAAATTTAAATTTTTTTCAGCCTCTGTGAGATATTATATGTTTTAATTGCGAGATAATTATACGTTTTTATTGTAAGATAATATGTATATGCTTTTAGTTATCTTCTCCTATTTTTTTCATATGCAACTTTGCAAGTGTTAAAAGTGTGTGAGTAATTTCTGAAAACAATATCATCGAATATATATTTATGAAATGTTGATTGAAATGGTTAAATAATAAAAGGTTGAATTTTCAAGTAATGTTCCTTCTGATTCATATTTCAATATAGGGGACCAAATTAATTTGAGTATTCTGCTTAAATTGTGTAAATGTGTGTTTTTTTTATTAAAACATTTACACAATTAGAAATACTATTTATTATATTTACGATTTAAAATTAACTTTATTTATGTTACTTAAATTTAAAAAACATGTTTTGTTATTTTTTATTTTTTATTTTTGGTTTGGGATAAGATGCTTTGTTGTTATAATATAAGGTTAATTTTATCTTAAAAATTAATAATGTATTGCTTAAAAGATATTATATATGAATATCTTTACAATATCTATTAATAATTAATTTTATATTCTGTTGTATATTTCATATGTTTGTTTCTAAATAATATCTTATAATATGTAATATATTATATTTCAATATATTTTGATAATATCTTATGATGTAATATTTGATTATTTAATACAAAATATAAATAATATCTTATAATAATTGATTATATTATTGTAACATAAAATATATGATAATTGATTATATTTATGTAATAAAATCTTTATTTGATATCTTAATATCATAAATATTAGTATTTTATTATGTTGAAATTTAATCAATTTTCTTTCAAAACTTAATTTATATTTAATTATTGTTTTTTTAAACTTTGAATCATTCTTATCCAGTAATAAATAACGCTCCCGATTAATACCGATAAAATTCAGTAATAACAATAAGTAATGAATAATTCCTTTTGATGGCTTAAATCATTTGCATTTATTTGATTATACATATAATCTTCTCATAATCAAGGAAGAGAAAAAATGTTAGCAAAAAATTACAATGTTTATTTTGAGAGAAAAAAAAAGAGTAATAAAGAAATAATTTATTTCACGCACACATAAAAATCAGTGTACACAATCTAAAATAAACTTCAAAGACAGTATAAGAGAAATATTTTTAATAAACCACAAAGAGCATGGAACTTGAGAAAATAAACATAATTGAAACCATAAACATTATGGTAATGACACTAAACCATCTTATTGAAGTATTAGGTACGTTTGAAATGATCTACCGTGATACAATATAAAGAGAGTTTGGACATATCGTATTAAAATGTATATAAATGAGATAAATCTAAAAAAAAAAAAGTTAAAAATGAAATGAAATACTTAGACACATTAGAATATATGGACAAAAATAACTCTTTTCATGTAAGAAGTGTAGTTTGGACAAAAAGTTAAGTAGAATTGATCGAGCCTAAGGAAAGTTAAGATGTTAAGGGCCAAAGGTTTAAATTACTCAGATTAAGACAAATGTCATGTCAAATAATCCAAATCAAAGTTAAATTTGAATCAACTAACATGTCAAACTAAGTGAATTTAGACTCATAATAAAGCGAGTTAATTCGAGTCGAAGTCAAATTAAGTCAAATCGATTTGATTCAAGTCAAATTAAGTCATTTGAACCAGGACAAAGTGGAGTTTGGTTAAGATAAAATTAAGTTGGACCCAAATCAAACTGAGTCTAGTTAAGCCAAGTCAGGTTATGACAAATTGATATATAATCATGATCATGTCAAACTTGGTGGGGTTGATCCCACACTATGTTTAATAAGTTAATTCCATGTCAAATTTAATCTAATTGACAAAGTGGATTTAATATAGATTTTACCCAATTTAAAATAAATTTTAAAAAATCAAAATAATGTAAGTAAAATAAGACTTAATACCAATTTTGGTCCCTAATTTTGTTAGGTGTGTTCAAAGTGGTCAGATGATCCTTTTTGCTTACTGCGTTAAAAAGGTTAACAGTGTAACGTCCATCATAGCCACAAGAGAATGAGTTTATATAATTATTGACGTTATTAATGTGGAAATGTTAAAAGTTAAAGTTATTGAGTAAAGGAAAAGGGTTAGGGTTTGTGGAAGTTCTTTCCTGAGCAAAGTCGTTGTGGTGGATAACCCCAATTTGATGAAATTTGTTTCAATTTTAATGAATAACCCCAATTTGGTGAAAATGGTTTCAATTTGGTGTGAGAGCTCCTTTGTTCTTCCATCAACCACAAATCTTCCATTACCTACAGCAAACTCTAAATCCCTAATTTTCAAAAATCCTAATTTCCCAATTTCCAAAAGCCCTAAATCGTCAACCATGAGAACCTCGAAATTCGCGAATCAATATCGCGACTTTCTTCTCCATCAGAAACCAAATCGCGCTCACAAGAACCTTGAGAGCACCATCGTGAACCATTGTTATCGTTCAACCTTCAAGCAACACCATTTTTATGCAACCACCATCTTCCACCATGAAATCGCACGACGACGAAAACCTTAAATTGTGTCGCCACCATCATCGAGCTACATGCAACCACAAATAGACCTATACATTCAAACACAGAAGAACCCTAACCACTGTCACGTCTCCTATCTACGATTAACTTGCAAGAAACCATAAAACGTAAAAAACCTCAATGTCCAAAACACAGAAAACCCAAATTGCTTAAATGGAACAACTCAAAAACAGGGAAATTGCCACATCAATTGGACTGAAGTTGCCACGTATTGCAAAACTCGATAAGTCATTCACTTTTAACTAGAGTGGACATTACAACGTTAGCGTTTTTAATGTTGTAAGTAAAAAGGTCCAACTTGAACCGTTTTTACAAAATATAAGACCATTGTGAACTTCTGAAAAAAAGAGAAAACTACTATAAATATACCTTACCAAACTAAAGACCAAAATTGATATTAAACCTTGAAATAAACATGAAAATTTTAATCTATTTTATTATATGTGGATTGAATTTTACACCATTAAATCCACGATCCCCTCTTCGATATGATATTCACTTCACATATAACATCTCTTAAATAAATAAAAAAAAATTAAAAATAAATATAAAAATTCGTTGAAAGAAATAAAAAAACTAAAAAACAGCAAAGGAAAAGTTTAACTCTAAGAAAACTAGATAAGATAAGACGTATCTTCTACTATTAACAATACCATAAACAAACTCGCATTTAATTATCTAGAAACGAGGAAAACATAAACATATAATACTTTTACATTTATTCTACTTAAAATTGTATCATACACTTACTGTTTCAAAGTTGGTACATTGTAGCTTTAATATATGTTTATATATGAATTAAACATGTTCTTTATCGTTAAATTATTATAGAAAATGTTTTATTTTTAAAGTAAATAATAAATATTAGTTCAAACATTTTATAGAAATCATATAAAACATTTTTCGTAACAATATAAGTATTATATTATAATCCATTTATTTGAAAAATATAAAACGGAGTATTCAATAAAAAACCAATTAAAAATACCTTAATTTTCTTAAACTTAAAACTCAATTAAGTCATATTTATATTATATATTACTCATATTATAATTCTTTAGTATTAATGTTTATTTTATCATAATTATATTATATATTATTATGATCTCATCTCATCTCATCTCACTATATAAAGAATTACAATTTTTCAATTTTATCCTTTGGATGACTTTCTTTTTTAAGTTTAACTAATTTTTAAATATCTATAACAGAACTGTAAAAAAAATTTATATTTATTTTTATAATAATAATAATAATATTTTTATTATAAAAAATGTTACATTAAATTTTTTGCGATAGTTACAACTAATATTAAAATAATAAATAAACTTATCTTATTCTTTTATTTATTTCTAGACTGAATAATCTTATTTTTCCGTCATTTTTACTCTGTTTTTTCTTCTTTTCCTCTTCACTTTTCATTATTCAATCCACATAAATATCAGTCAAAATCTACTTGGCATGAATATGTAATAGGTACTCAGACCGAAGCAGCTGCAGCCATAAATCTCCCCATTGATCCTAGAAACAGAATATGTGATGCATCTTGGCCTGACACCATTAACGACAGGGAAGGAAAATATGTAAACTTAGTCATGCAGACTCTGTAATTTGGTTGTTTCTGTCATACATTTCCCTACCCCACATTCATGTTTATGCATTAAACAAAAAGGAAACTCCAATAAAAACAAAATGAAGAGAATTGTGAAGGAAACCACCATCTCACTCTCTATTGAAAGAATTTCTTGGCAATCTACAAGTGCAATTATTCTAACAATTCTCTATGTAACACGAGGAAGAAATTAACACAGGGTAAAATACTCTCAGTAAAAGTGGAGAACACAGCAGCAGTTACCAAACATGTCTGCTCTTATTACAGGTTTTCACGACTACTGTAGAACGTTCAAACAAGTTTCTTTTCTGTCCATTCATCAACCACCCCGGCGAATTTAAAGGACATGATAATATCCAACGAATCAAAGCAGGAGAAGATTTTGCAAAAAATACTCAACTTCACGGCAAAAATAGCATTTAATTTGTTTCTAACTGTACAAAAGCGAATGGTGCGGTGAGAGTAACTGCATGTTAACTACCCCAGAAAGCGAATTCAGGGGTAAAAGTACACGAAAGTAGCTATCTTCAATTAATGACCTTCGATCACACAGAGGCCACTGAACGAAGGAGGCAAGTTGAAACACCAACAACCAAAGCAGCGAACAACGTTGGCAAGAAGAAGTCTAGGTTGGACCTGCTCATAACAACATGTTGGGGCAAACACACGATCTCCGTGGGAAAATCCAAAGGAATTCTCACAAAGTCACCACCGACGCCGTTGCAAGGTTGTTTGGATGAGAACGATGAAGGTGGAGATATAGCCAAGAGAAAAGTCACGCCAGGAGCCACCGATGCCACCGTCACGGTGACGATTAAGAGAAGTGTCCACGTAACGGCGTTGAGTAACCGCGAGGGTAGCGTGGGCGCCACTTGCCGGAAAAAGGAATGGAAGCAAAGAAGGGACATGGTCGCGGAGATGTGATAAGAAAACTCAGGAACAAGTCTTCGCTGGAAATAGGTTTGGATTTTAGAGAGGGAACACTCAACGTTTTCTGTTTTTGTTGGCACTAAACTAACGTTTGACTTTGACTACAATAGAAGGTGATGTGGACGCACGTTTGCATAACTTCATGTCTAATGACGAAAATGCCTCTGTGAGAATTGTTAAAAGGGTCGTGAAAATAGAAAAAGGAAAAAAAAAAAAAAAACTTTATGTTTTCTTTTTTATTATTTGTGGTTGGTTTAGCATACGTTGGCCGGAAACTAACGTGAATTGCAGGCCGTGAAGATAATCGTGGCACGGCACGACAGAGGAATTTAAAGAACAGAAAAATGTTTTTTTTTTTACACTCCAAATAATATTTGACAATTTATTTTTAGAGATGATATAATCATTAAAATTATTTATAAAAAATAAAAAACAAAATAATGAGTATAAAGCGAGAGTAAATTTTTTAAATATTAAAGTATAGTATCTAATGAAAATTTTAAAACTAATTTTCAAACAGAAAAGTGTTCCGTTACACAGGCCACACATGGACTTGGGGTAAATTTTAATAATGTTTTATTGTTTATTTATACATATTGGGGCTTAGGAATGAAAAAACAGTTGATGGGCTATTCCAAATTTCCAAAAAGCTTTCTTTACCGAAAAAGGAAATTTCTTCTGCACTTCCGTAAATTTTCCTTACACTCCTGTTATGAAAATTATATTTTTATCCTGTGAAGATTTTTTAATCAGAAAATTATTTTCGAAAGTAAAAAAAATGATTTCTTATTTTTGACGGAGGGGGTATTTTTCGAAGAGTATAACGCAACGGAATTAAAACAATGAGAGCGAAAAGCGTGTTCGATCACAGTTAAAACGAAATTGGTCCTTTTTAACAAAAATAATTTTCTTTCAGAAAATTAATCAAACAGTTTATATACGTAAAATAAGATGAGTGTAGGGAATAGAAAAATCACACGAGTATTTTTATACTGATTCGATTCAACAGAATCTACGTCCAGTAACAGTTCCACTAAAAACAGTTTTACGAATTACAATCAAATGAACAGAATATAAAACGAAGAAAATCACTCTACCAACTTGAAGAGAACCGCTCCGGCAATCAACCAACGATTTGCGAGCTTCTAAGAACCGTTCCGGCAATCGACCAACGATTCGCGAGCTTCTTCTTTCACAAGACCAGACAGAGTACCTTGCTAACTCGAAGAGAGTCTGCTCCGACTATCGACACACGATACGCGAGCCTCTCCTTTCACAAGACCAAGCAAGGGAACGATGAACAAAAGCTTTCTGAGAACGTTCCTCTGACACACAGTGTTCTAACAAGCTTTCTCAGTTCAAAAACGTTAAGTTCTAAATTCTCCAAATCCAAATATATAGCCAAGTACATTGAATGCCAAAGGTCAGCTCCCAACTGCCATGAAGAATCGATTATTGTAAGTGATAATCGATTGTTCAAGTCCATTACAGAGTTTTCAAAAAGTGATAATCGATTATATGAAGTGATAATCGATTATTGCTTCATGATAATCGATTATTCTAGTACAAAAACATATGATAATCGATTATTCTAGTACAAAAACATGTGATAATCGATTATAGCTTGACCATAATCGATTATACCAGTAAGAATTACAATATTTCAATATTTTTCTACTACATTCAAAATCTACAAGTTGCTTTTAAATATTTTTCTACTACATTCAAAATCTACAAGTTGCAGGATCATCAAAACTCATATTCAGGTTTTACCAATACTCCCTTATTGGTAACAATTTTAAGTTTACGAGTTTTTTTTCTTAAAATAAATTCAAATTGTTTAATTCAATTTTTGAATTGTATAATTCAAAAATTAAATGATTTTTCAATTCAGAATCTACCTTTTTTAAAGTTTTTGAATTTTTAAAAGTTATCTTTTGTTTTCAAATTATACAATTCAAGTTTATTTTTTACTTTTAAATCACACAATTTGAAAAAAGAAAAAAATGATTTTCTTTTATATTGAAGGAGAGGAAAAGTTTATGAAAATACAGAAAAAAAAAAAAACTATCATGAAGAAAACTACTACTTAACTGTCTGGTTTGCTTTTAAAATGGTGAAGCTTCCTTTTGTAAATTGATTGCGCAAATGATTAATCATGATTACTTTGATTTTTGATTTTGATTTCTTCTCATTTCATTGGTTTATAAATTCGACTTAAGTTGGATGGGTTTCTCTATAGGCTTCTAAAAAGTTTCTTTAGTTTAAAATGTAATGTTATCTTCATAATTAACGTGGACCTTTGATATCAATGCTGTTTAGAAAAGTATATGTTTAACAACATGGACAATTTTAAATCACATAAGATCCTATGAGTGGGAGGTAATATTCTTTTTTTAGCTAAATATTCATAATTAGAATTACAAATTAAAATTCAATAATTTTTCTTTTAATGTGAACATTTATTGTACAGATTATTGAAGTGAGATTTTAGGTTTGATTTCAAGATCATGATTTCATCTTATGAAATACAAGAATTTGATAGTAATAATAGAGTTAGATACAAATGAAATAAAGATAAAAAGTTAAAATAACGATAAATAAAGATAAAAAATTAAAATTAAAAATAAAATAAAAAAAGAAAAAATAATAATTAATAATGAGTAAAGAAAAAAAAAATTCTTTAAAAGAATTTAAATGTATATAATTTTTAAACTTTAATTTAGTCTACAAGTTCAAGTGTTTCATGCATGTATTTAAGACACAATATTAGAAAATATTTTTGAAATATTAGTTCTTATTTAAAGGTATGTTTTTAATATAGTAATAATTCGAATCAATATTATGCTATTAATTATAATATAAATAATATTTTCGATGATAATTAGAAATAATATTTTGGTATAATATGTAACATCAATTTCTTTTTTAAGAAAAAAAGAAAGAAAGATATGATTCTAAAAATTGATAAAATTTATGACAATAATTATATTCAATGTTTAGATATTATCTTATTTGTTTTTTTTAATATATTGCAACAAAGATCATTTATTTTCCTATTTTGTTCATTGTGAATTAATTCACAATTAAAAAGATTACTATAATATTACAATATTTAGATATATTTCACATAAAAAAGAGGATGAAAAAAAAAGGAAGAGACAACTCAAATAATAGAGATATAAAAACATAAAGAGAGAGGAAAATGATATAGAGGAGAATAAGTTTACATGCAAGATGAATTCTCTCAATCGCACTTATCAACGAAGAATTAGGAAGAGTACCAAAAGTTGAGAAGGTATGTTATCTCTACATTTTTTTTCCTCTTTTGAGCTAGTATTATATTATATTGTACGCGCTTTTCTTTTATACTTAACTTTGACATTTTATTCTAACGGTGTTACTTTTACTACTCACAAAGAACTTATTTTAAATCATAAAAAAAGGTTTTCCCTCCAGTGATACCTATTTTCAATTTTTTTAAATAAATAAATAAATAATTCTAAAACAAACATTTTCTTATGACATTTTCCTATTAAAAAAAAATATCATAAAATAAAGGATAAAGATGTTTTCACGTTTATAAAGGTATAAATAGTCATGTGACCATCTGCATTGGCTTATTACCTTTTTCTTTCATTTTTTCCACCATTTCTAAAATACCAAAAAAGATACAAAAATATTTAAAACCAAAAATATGAACATTGTTAAACAATTTTTTTTAAGAACTAGGTAACCTGATTTCTTATTTTGAATGAGAATACGTATGAGTGTAGGAATGGCAAAAAACCCGTGTCCGCGGGTACCCGTGGATTAAATCCGTTGTGGATAGTTGGTACACGCGGGTAATAGGTACCCGCGGGTAGCGAGTTTTTTAATACCCGCTTCTTATCGGGTCGGGTTCGGGTTTTGCATTATCCGTACCAGCGGATACCCGTTACCCGCTTAGAAGTTAAAATTACATCTATGTCCTTAGTTTCCTTTGCATAAGTACCTATGGATTAAATCTAAAACATTTCAATTTTTTTTTTCATTTTGATTTGGATTGTTTCATTTAAAAACTTATAAAATATTTTTTTTTAAATATTCGCGGGTTGAAAACGAGTATCCAACGGGTACCCGCAGGTATTTTATAAACGGGTATCCGACGGGTAGCAGGTCGGGTGGCGGGTACGTTTTTATCCGGCGGGTCGGGTTGCGAGTAGGCACTATCCGTGCCCGACCCGACCCGTTGCCATCCCTATACGAGTGAGGTCAATCATTGTCAAACTCATAAAACAAAAAATAAAAATAAAATTTGTCAATCCAATTTTCGTAGACCATGTCTCATTTTATGGTTTTCCATAGTTTTTCTAAAATAAATTATGGTGGTGACTCCTAGAATCTTTTTTTTTTCTTAAACCCGTTTATTTTTGGCACGTCGTCTCGTCGCAATCTCGGTTGCAACAGATGGTTACTTCGTTGCGGACGCTAGAGAATCAAGCCTCCTTAATTAAATGTGCAAATTCATGTGGTTTCTCTTTATATTTTCCTTTTCCCTTTGTTTATATGATTGGTTGCTTTTCATTTTGATAATTTATCTATATTCTTATTTTTTTATTATAGGAATAACTATTACTGTGCATATTATGAGTGAGACCTTATACCCAGACCTGAGTGTAACATAGAATTAGAGGGGTTATGTAGCGGCGTCACTTGGGAATACGTCCTATTTGGCTATCGTGAGAACCCCAACCATATTTTTTTCTCTTCACCTGCAATTTCACACTTAGTTGCGTCTCAACTGTTGCGAAAATGCTTTGAAAAGGACCATAGCTCTCGTGGTTTGATTTTAGGTTTTAGGAAGTCATCCATGTGAGATTGCATATACAATGCTTAGACCTTAAAATTTTGGACCTACCTTAAAAGCATAAAAGAGGAAAGTGTTGTGGTCTTTCAATTATTATCTGGCATATACGTATTCATACATCATATGCATTAGCAACATTTTTTTTCAATGGTCCTATCGAAAATCATAGGGTTGTTTGATCTCGTAAAGGTTGGAACTTAACATGGAACCTGAAGTTATTCAACAAATTTATTCTTCCATTTTGAGAAGAAAGCCACACCTTAGAGTCTCTCATATGAATCTGACAAGATTGATAAAATTAGGGAAACAAATGAAGACCATGAGGAGAGAAACCTTTATGAAAAAGTATGGAAATTTGTTTAGTCTGATGAAGGTGGGCGTACAATTACCCGCTATCATTATAATATTAAACAATCATGCGATTTTCATTTGAAATATTCTATTAGACTTAAATTCCAAATTCTTAGGAATAATAACGATTTAAGAATAAGATATACATTGTGAGATAAAATTAAAAAAAAAAAGTGCGTATAAAGTACACAAAAAATGAAAAGGAAAAATTAATAAAAAAATACAATCAAAGTTTGACTATATTAGGATGAGAAAAATAATGAGAAGTTCAATATATCATGAATTTGAATGATATACTCACAATTTTTGAATAAACTAAAGATAGAAGTGATTACATTTATGTAGTTAAGTTGAGTTTTAATCATACTCTAGTTGAAATTAAGTCGTGTAACAAGTTTATATTTAATTATGAAATAAAAATATTTTTTTATCTATTTTTTTAATAAATGAAATAAATTTATGTTTGGAATATAATGATCATATTATATTTATTACATATATTATTTGAATAAATACTTAATTTCGTATATTATTTAAGAGAATGAATTATAAGTTTATTGAGTTTATGGGCAAAAACAAATCTTTGTGCATTTTTGTAAATTATCAAAATGGATAGATTTAAAAAAAATAATAATAATGTCAACGTAGCTTGACTTTAATTTAAAGGATTTTAAAATTAAAGTTACGTGATGTTAATACGATTTTATTTTAAAAATGTTATCATTGTGACAAATTTAATTAAAAATACATTTTTTTCTTAAATAAATAGTGTGAAGATAACACAACTTTATAATCTTTTTATTAAGTTTGTGTCTTTCTCTATTTTGTAGATTTTTTAATACTATTATTTTAACATCTAACAAAAATTCAAAATACATATTTTATATTAATTATTTTTCCTTTAATACATTTTTTTATTTATAAATACAATTTTTTTAATGACAAAAATACCCTTAAAAGTGAGTTGTCAATTTAGTGTAAAAATATATTTTACATTTTTATTTTTATTTTCATAAATTTGAAAATAATTTCAAAATATCCAACTAGTCAGTTGAACATTGAACTTGGAAATAAAATTGGAAATTAAGTACTTATTAGTTCAATAAAATGTGACAAACAATTTTATTTTTTTTTTCAGTTTCATTTATGAAGGTTCCATAGCCTGTGAATCCATAAAGAGAAAAAGTATTATTAAATTTTTTTCGTTAATTATTATTATTATTATTATTATATTGTAGTCGTATCTGCTTAATATTAATTTTTTAACATGGAATTTTTAATATTCTACTGTATATAAAATTGAAATTACATGCATGCATAAAAAAAGTAAAAATGAAATTCAAACATTATTTTGAATATTTTTTAAAAGACTAACATTATAAAACTTTATACAAGGTTTGTGGAGGGTTCTTTTATGAAAGTGGGTTAATTTGTTTTTTAAAATAATTTTTTAGATTTTTTTTTTAAATTACTTGAAAGATTAAGTCGTGATTTATAAGTATAATTTTGTTTCATATAAGTTGTCAATACGAAATATGAGTGGTGACTTTTGAAGATGGAATTATAGAGATGAAAGAGGACTTCTATTAAATTACGTTCAATTAATTGTGTACTTAATTTATAATTAAGTTGAAGTTATCACCAGGTAGATTAACTTCTCATACAACTGAAGTTGTTAATGACAACTTTAGTTAAAAATAATTACAATTAAAATCAATATTGTGTTGATAATTTTTTTGAAAAATAATTAAAAGACTAACTAAGTTAAACTTAACTCGTACATTGGTACATGACGATGTTAGTTGAATTGATTTTGAATTAAAATCGTCCTTAAATGTGAATTGGTGTAATTGAATTTAAACTCAAATCGGGCTTACATGTGACGACTTCAATGTTATTATTTTTAGGATTTAGGGTTTTAGTGTAATTATTTTTGCTTTTGAAATTCTCAGGCAAAATGAGTGTCGCACTCTCTTCGTTGTTTTTAACTTGCATGGTATAATATTTGCATTTTTAACTTTTTACTCATTAATTCACAACTACCAATTAAATTTTCCAATATTTAAAAAAATAAAAAATGTTAAATTATGTCTTTGATTTCCAATTTTTTAAGAAAATATCAATTCCTTTTATCCTTTTATTTTTATTTAACTCAATTTGATTCCTATTTTGAAAAAAAATTTGATGCAATCAAACCATAATCAGTAACGATGTCAAGTGGCTTTAACTGTGTTATTCTAATGTTTAGTTAAAGTTATTCCAAGATTAGACATTGTTTCTATGACATCAATTATTCAAGAGCCACAAATTCTCAAGGTTCTTCCAACAACAACTTAAACAATCAGGTGTCTCTTTGCTATTGGGGAGACAAATTAGTCATGCAAGTTGTTGAATTAGCCATCAATTTTGGAAGGAGGTTTTGGGGGTTATAGACATTTTACGGTAAGTTACCTTAGTTATGGATTTTGATGTTATGTTACAAAAGTTAAAATTTGTAGCCTAATTATGTATACATTTCTCATTGTTGAAGGAAGACGAAGACAACAAGTATATTTTTTTTATGGACTTTTATGAACTGAAGATGAAAGAGACACGTTCATTAATAGACAAAAGGAAGGTGATTATGAACTTCTAATATTCATTAAATATTATATAGAAAATGTTTGAAGTTTTAGGTTATGTTTTGTGTTAGGGATAGTCGTAGTTTTCATGTTAATGTTGTTCAATCTGTCTAAGGCGATATAATTCTGAAGCATTTGAGGAGAAGTAGAATCAAAAGCTGTAAAGCTGTTAGTTTTGATGTGCACGTGTTTTGCCTATTTGTTAATAAATAGCTTGGCTTGTTTGATCTTTTGAATTAAATTTTTATATTACACGGCAGCAAACAAAATGAACCAGCAACAATGTGAAACACTTGACATTCTTTGCAAACATTGTGTCTATATCCTCTCCGGACACCATCTGTGTCTAGCAACACGCTCTGTCTGCCAACCTTCATTAGTGACTGCATGTCTGGTTTTCCTTTTTTAATCTTTTATCTTTGTTTCTTTACTTCTCTTATCTTTTCCTTCTTTAGGTTTTCGATTTCTGGTTGTTTAAAACCAATGTTATTTTTTTGCTTCCCTAGTTCCCACTGTTATTTTAGTTCCCTAGCTGCTTTTGGTTTTACTATTTTTTAACTTTTTGCATTCAGTAATTCTTTTTCTAAAATTTAGGCCTTGCATTTGTTTTTCTTGACTTTATACTCTGCATATGTTTAAGTACGGAGGATTTACTATAGATGATGATTGAGGTATTAATTGAGTTTTTTTTTTTCAACTTATAAATACTTGGATATTAATTATTCAATTATACAAAAAATATTATAATAGCAGTCATCTCCCTAACAATTATCCTACTTATGGGGTTGGCTACTTTGCTCCGCCATCCGGGAATGACAACCATGCTTTCAAATACTGTACGCACATTTGAGAACAAAGTGATTTTGCCAATATTCTTTTCTTTTTCAGTTCTCTCAAGATAATGATCGAAGGAAAATAAATTATTAATAACCTGATCCAAACAAACTGCATGTAACAGTTAATTCACTTGTTTCCTTACACATAAAAGTTTGTTATTAATGATCATTATGCTTGAGACGAGACACATCAAAAAGAAAAAAAAAAACAGTGGATTGTTTAATATATCAGAATAAACAGAATAGAACTTGTAATGTTTTCAAATTTAAAATTTGAAGTTAATGTCTAAACTACAAGTGAGTTTATTTATATTTTTTAATTAGAGATCTTAACGGGGATTGAATGTGAATCTTTGGCCAAGCGGCGATCGTTTCTCAGGGCTTTTTGTCGACTTTCTCTTGTTCCCAAGAGGAGAAATCTACCTGCAAAACACTGCAAAGACTCTTCAACGCTGAAATCAATAAGAGAATGAAATCAAATGAGTAAGCAAGTATATTTAGGATTGTGAATTCAGTATCCCTTGAAAAATGCTAATTATATTTATAGGATTATTCATACATCATAAACCTATTTTATATTAAAATAGTACCTACCTGAAAATAACTAAAGGGTCAAACTATTGAGATTTATAAGTGTTTCGCACGATGTAATATTGTTCATTGTTTGAAGACAAAGCATAAAAAACCGAGGAGCCATGAACATAAAAAAAGAAAAAAAAAAAAAAACACGAGGAGCCTTGATTATTGATCAAGTTTTACTCTAGGTACGGTGAAAACAGAAAAGATTAGTTCATGGACGAGTATGAGGCAGGGTCTTCCCAGATCATTTATCGCGGGCAGGTTCAACCAAAAGCAGCCTTCCATCAACAATCTGCACCACGCAGGAAACGAGAATAACATATTGAAGAAAACAAAAAAAAAAATTCCATCTTGCAGTATGAATTTATTGTCAGATCCATTCCTATGACAGATTCTTTTTATTAGTGGGTGCAGTGATGAAATCAAGAAAGCGAGATAACTAAAAAGAAATCAAAGATATAACTAGGCGGCTAAATTTGTTCATGCTTAAGAATTTCCATGTCCTATCCATGAAATTCTCACCCTCACCAAGGCTAAATAAAAAAAAAATATACAATCTTGATGTGCATATGTGCAAACATGACAATTAATTATCAAATTAGAGTAAACCACGGATGTATGCAGGAGCATTTGGATTTATAATAAGAATTTGACATGCCAAGGACATTTCCAACAAGAAGTCACAGCATAGTTTTCCATCCATAGTAGTAGACTTTGTAACTATAAACACAACATACAAGTTACAATTATAAACATGATAAATACAACTATCAGTATTTTACTCTCATTAATGTAGAGAGAGAAATATCGGTACGTAACTGTTGAAAAGAACAAATAAAAAACTGAAATCAACATCACGAGAGGAGAAACCTTTTAGGTGCATTCCAAAACTCGGTGGATGTATCTCAATTCTAGGAAAACTTAAGCATCATCAAAGGAGTCAATCAAGAAATTGGACAATTAAAACTCATTCAGCTCAATGTGATATTATTATGTGTGTCCATAATCCTTTGATCCTCATTGTGTGAGAAAGAGAATGTTCTCTAACAATAACTGGAAAAATTCATGTTACTCAATGAATAACAGACAAGGAGAATTATAACTATAGAACTTTCTCCCAAATTTTAAAAGTAATAATAATAATAATGATCAGACTGTTGATCAGAAGAAGATAGATACTCGATGAATATACTCTAGTGCATTTGTATTATAATTTTCTGCATTGATACACTTGCCTAACCCCAATGATTTAACATAACTTGAAATACATTATATTTATTCTCAGAAAAGAAAACATAATTCCTTCCATTTCCCTTATCCTTAGTGGTTTCACTCTACCACCGCTTGAGGCAGATTATTATGTCGAAGACAATATTAAATGCTTTCCTTATGTATCAAAAAACACTCAAATCAGGAATTAATAATTTTTCAATCAATCAAGGGAGTTCAATGGAAGTCATAACAAGGACGAGAGTAGTTAGCGAAACAAATGAAAGAGCCGCCTTGAGTTTTTTCTTTTCTTGCAAGAAAATAAAAATCATCAACCCTACCAAACGGATAAATGTAGTCAAAAGGCATTCAATACAACTTTATGTGGAGTACAGTAATGTTTACGTTGACCAACAAAAGCCAACAAGGACACTGAGACGGCTAGACAACTTGTTCATGGAAATACTTTAATATTTCCAATCAGCAATCATTCACGCATTTAAACAAACACCTTCAATGTGTAGTCACTTGCACCAGAAATATAATCAATTCAAGAAGTATACAGATAGGGTGCCTGGTATGATGTTGGTAAAAGAAAACAACACTGGATACAGATGAGATAAAATTACCCTGCCATTCATGGCTTTCAGAGCCTTTTCCGCTTCAATTTCAGTGTTGTAGGAGACAAACCCATACCCTTTGGGTCTTTTAGTTCTAGGATCCAACACGAGATTAACTGAATAACACAATTGAACAAGGGTGTAAGCAAAATGGGAAAAGGAGCAAAATTGAAACAGAGAAAAGGCCGAACACAAACACAAACAAAGCAAAACACACCACTAGCAACTTGTCCGAACGGAGCGAACAACTTCTGCAGCTTGTCCTGTGTAATGTAAAAAGATAATCCTGAAAAACAAAATGAAGCAATGGTGAGGATTTGGGTCTTGATTTGATCAAAGGGAGGAAAGAAAGAAGAACCCTAACTCGTGACTATGAGTTTTCTCCCCATTCTCTGCAACATTTATCCTTGTTCTACACATCTCCATTTTATACTTACTTCTTCATTGATTTAAAAAAAAAGAAAATAATTGGATTTCAAATCATGAATGGGGTCTGTCAATTAAGTTCATACGTTAATTAATAATTACTAAAATTATATTTTTAATTAAATATTTACTATTTAATATTGTTTTTAATATTTGAGTACGAGTTGAGTGAACGAGTTATCGTATTATTTAGGTTTAATAGTTCTGGAGTTGTTTATTTCTATATATTTGTATTAATTGAGTCCGTATTATGAAAATAGTTAATTGATTTTCGTAAAATTGAATCAATAATGTTTTTGTCCTTAATTTTAGTTGATGATTTTAAATTTTTTGTCTTGTGATATGGTGAACTGACATTTAATAACAAGTGGCATAAAGATTTAATTGAGTTCTATAAAATCGAATTAATGTCCTTGTCAGTTAATTTTAGTGGATAACTTTAAATTTTTTACCTTGTGACATAGTTAGCTGAGATTTAATAATATGTGACACATAAAAAGATCATTACATGGAATTAAATGATTCTTATATACGTGACAATAATAATTTAATTTCACATAATGACTTTTTATGTACCACGTGTTACCAAATGCTAACTCACCATATCAGATAAAAAATTTAAAGTCGTCCGGCAAAAGCATTATTGCTTCAATTTTGTCAAAACAGTGACGTAATTGAACAATCCTAGAATACAAGAATCCAATTGACACAAATGTGCAGAAATAGAAACCTCCATACACATTAAACCTATTATTTATGATATGAATAGAAAATTTGTATTTAACAAAAAAAAATAATGTTGTGATAGTTAGTTATCATAAAAATGCTATTTTGATTAATGTAAAATAATAAGTAATTTTTATTATTTTCATTGATTATATATCGAAATCAATTATCATATTTTCAGATATCTCTGAGACTGCGCTTCTTATGTTCAGACTCCATGTTTTCAATAAGAAAAAGTGTAGCTCGTATTTTTACATTAATTATAAAATAACTTTATAATATTCATATAATTAAAAAAAAAACTTAACTGAAAATATTTATATTTCAAAATTGAATTAAATTAATAAGTTTTTATGAAAATAAAATTTCTTCAATAATTAATTAATTGTTCTACATAATCTCGTGTTATGTTTTAAATTACTTTAAAAAAATTATGGTGTAAATTCAGTTTTTATTACTGTATTAACTATCCATCATCCTGATAATTATGATGGAAAATAACCATTGTTAGTCTATAAATAAATAAAAAAAATAAAAAATAATAAACAAAGAGTGATTATTTGTGTTTTGGTTCGGTTTGGTGCACTTCAATTCGATTTGATTCGATTCCGTCTGACTCATTTGATTTGGTTTGACTCAATTTAGTTTGGTTCAATTTGATTTGTTTTAATTTGATTATACTCATTTGGTTTAATTGGATTTTATTTTATTGGATTCGATTCAATTTGATTCGATTTACATTGTCTTTTGATACATAAAACCATGTCAATCTGACTACGTGAAACTATATCAATTTGACACGTAGTAAATTTGATATGTATTTTTAAAAAATAAAAAAATAAAAAAAATAATTTAAATAATATTTTAAAAATTGAAAAAGACAAAAATGGTATAATCTTTTAATGGTGTGAGTACAAAAATTAATGATGATAACCTCATTATTTTAATTTAAAAAAAATATGGACTTAAAAACAAAAATTGAAAAAAAAGTATTACAAATAATAACCATCGGTGAGTAAACCTTTTACAAAAGCAATTGCCTAACAATATTCACGTTAACCAATGAGTTATTGTTTGGCAATAACTATTGTTTTGACATCTCATTTCAAAAATCATTTATATTAAAACATCTTTTAATAATAAAATATTTAATTAAAATATAAATTATACTGTTTAATAAAAAGGTAATAAGAGTAGTTATCAAATTTGTAGTATTTTTTTTGAAATATGTCAATCAATTTAAAGATGAAATGTTCTCACATATTTAAATGCCTTTACTTTAAATGAATTTTAATATTAGATTACTTCTTGAAACTATTTAACTAAAAGTTTAAATTTTAATATGAAATAAATAAATCAAATTTATATTTTATATTTTAAATAAGAGTCAACCAAGAAATAAATAAGACGTGTCCTAATTCAACTCATTATATTACCCTTTACTAAAAAAAACAACTTCCAAATTGGAAAATAAAATTTAAATTTAGTAAGCAAAACTAAGTGTATAATAAATGTATAATTTACTATCATGAGGGATAGTTATTATAATCCAAAAAAAAATTAGAGATAACCAAATAAAAAATTACTCTTGAGATATTGAATCATATCTGCATAAGACAATAAAGTGTAACTAACATTGATATTTGCATGTACCACATTATTTATATATAAACAGAATCAAGAAAAATTAAAACATATTAAGATTGACATGATCATTGATGACAAATACTTAAATAGTGTAATATTTTGATTATTAGATTTATAATAATTATTTTCATGCAAAAATTGAGTAATGCTAATATATACGAACGAAATATATCGATTTAGTTTTTCTAAGGATAAAAATGGCTTTAATTTATGGAAAAACTTCTTTTAACAACTTTTTAACAACGCATATGTGACAACTTGTGATTGATTCGTTTTAAATATTTTTTAAATATAAATTCAAATAGACCAATAAAATAATAATGACACATCCGTTGTCAAAAAAATTGTCAAAAAGTGTTGTCAAAATATCATTATCCTTAAATTATTCCATCGCTGCAAAATGTCAGCTTAAATTTAGTTCTATCAAAATATATTAGTTTAAGCAATAAAGAGTTTAATTGTTCTCAGTTTTTATTTAATTTATCTCTGTAATAACTCACAATATCTGTTTAAACTGATCATGAAATTTAATTTGATTAAAAGTGATGAAATAAGTTTCATCCATGTTATTATTCTAAATCTTTAATCCTAAAACTAATATCATGTCAATTTGTTCGCATATTTTTTTATTTAATTATTTTTCACTACTTTCATAAGATTTCAATACAGATTCGTATAATTTAGAGTGAAACGAAACAATTTAAATTAATTTCATTGTTAACTCTCTTGTTTAACTTATAGGAACAAAATAAAAATAATTTAAATATCGACTTATGTTAGCTAACCTTTAAAATTTATTTCATTTTAAATTATAATAACACTATTAATATTTTAATGATAGCATAACTAGTTGTCAGTGTTTCAGAAAATATTTTCAAATCCCATGTCTTGAAAAATTTGACCCAGTAACACTATGTTTTCTTAAAATGCAATAAACAAGAATTGGTATTAAACTTGACGTGGTCATTGTTATTTTAAATGTCTATCAGTCATTATTGATATGGTCATACTGAACCAATCTTATAAAAGTATATATAACTCTTAAATCTAGCGTTAGATTTCATTTTCGTTGCAGGAAATATCAATTTGCATGGACATAATATCCATTTCTAAGATTATTTTGTTTTTGAAAATAAACATTTTTAAGATAAAAAAAAATTAATGATTTTTTTTAAGTAAAAACTAAATTATGCATAATTTTTTTTTAAAGAATCTTTAATAAAATAACTTAAAGAAAACTCATTTAAATACTTCTCTCCTATAAATACCCAGTTATGCAAAATTTTGTTCAAACCATATATATTAGTTCTGCTTTTTTGTGTTAAACTGAATTCAGAAGAAATAACTACCAATTACTTACACAAATAAATTAACGTGTTTACAATATTACATATTTTGATTTAATTTGAATCTTGCAATTTTTTTTTTTCATAAAAAGCTTTGATGATTCAAAAAAGAAAAAGGCATTATTATGAGTATTTTTTGCTTTCGTGCTTGTTATTACTATATTTTTGTTTAAAATATATTTCGACAAAAAGAAAGATATTTATAAAACAAGCTTGACAACTAGATAACATGAGATTATTTTGATGCATATTTTAATTGAGGATAAGAAATTAAAGAATGTCAATTTTTAAAGACCTATGCTTTTTTGGTCTTCATATTTCGAGCATAAATACTAATTTAAAAAGTTAACACTTTGAGATTAAATTAAAAAACTATAAAACATACATTGATTATTTATATTTGGCTTTGGCTTTGGCTTTTTAATAAGAAATTCATAAAAGCTGTTGACAGTTAATTAACGGTTAACATAGATATTCCAAGAGTAGCTGGCAATGCTAAGGCACAGAACAAAGCAAGTCATTTAACGCCACCTATACCCAACATATTTAACATTTTTTTATTGGACAAATTTGGAATATAAATTAAATTTTCAGCCTATATGCTATTTGAAAAATTACAAAATACAAATCTGTAGTTGGCTTTTTCATTAGAATCCTGCAGCTGTTCTCACCAGGCCATTTTTTAAAGTATATTTACTTATTCAATGAGTAAAGAAATAAAGCAATATCCTGTTAAAAATATTATTTTCTATAATTAAGATATTGTTTTATTTGTCAGTGTCCATTTGAAATTAATTAAAATCTTTGATTTTATCATTCCAGTTGTGAATTATAGTATTTTTATAAATAATTAAAAAAATAATTAGAATAAAAAATTGGGTGCCAGTAAAGTCGGGGAAGGCTCCGAAGTTGAAGGTTGTAAAAAAGAACTCCAGGTTGTATCCTAATCCTTGTGTTCTGGTCAATAAAAAATTTCCAAACCTTTTATTATAAAATAAATACAACAAAATTAAACATCGCTCTTCTTCTTTCTCTCTCTCTCTCTCAAAATCTCCGCGGTCCTTCCGTTGAACTTTGGAGATCCCTCTCCCTCCCATTTTTCCTTTCCATTTCGGATCTGGTACTCTCTCTCTTGCATTTCATTTTCATTTTTTGATTTCTCATTATTTTCTCATTTTTCTTTAATTTTATTTGGGGATTGAATGCAGATACTTGGGAATACGAACTATAGTTTTGAAATCGTGAGAGATTCATCGATCGAAGTTGATGGCGGCTCCACCGGCAAGGGCTCGTGCGGATTACGACTATCTCATAAAGCTTCTCTTGATCGGCGATAGTGGTAGGTTGCTCACCTTCTCGCCTATTTTTGTTTTTTTTTTTCGTTTTTTCTCTTTATTTTTCTCGATTTTTTTCCGGTGTTTGTATGTAATGAGAAAACATAAATAACGTTGCAATTCTCTGCGAACAAATGAGGTGATTCTCTGCGTAGCTTTTTCTTTTTATCTGGATTTGTTGAATTGGATTTTCATGATAGTGTATTTAATTTTAGAGATTGTATATTTTCGTGATCTAGCTTGTGCGAGTGTTTGAATAATTGTTTCTGTTACTGCGATACGTTTACGATGTTGAGTTGCAAACTCCGTTTGATCGTGGTATGCATTTGTTGGTCAAATTCTCTTTATTATTATATGTAGTCAGGCCTCTCTGTACCTTGGCAATTATTTGTTTCATTGCAACATGTACTAAATTTGGACGCGTGTTTGGGTTATTCTACAGAATAGTAGCCTTTTTTTCTTCAGCTTCGTGAGAGAGTTTTTTTTCTTTTTTTTAGTGGTTATTTAGTGGGAAAAAAACAGACCGAAAGCGTGGTATTGGAAGTTGCTTTTTAGCTTTGTTTTTGTGTACACTTTTAATCTGCTTGCTCCTCATGAACGAAACGATATGATTTCAGTCGGCGTTTCACACGAACTTTTTTCCTGTGCCTTGACTGCTTACTGCGTTATATATGCAATAGATATAGATCCTTCAACCCTCTCTGTTTAGTTTGTCAGAGGATGAATGAATGGAATAAAAGTAATTGCATAAATAAATGAAAAATACTGTGGAAATAGAAATTCCAAGAGGGGTGCACTGTGTACAAATTCCTTAATTTTTTTTTTCACGAACCCTTTTCTGTTATTGGTTTCAGGTGTGGGAAAGAGTTGCCTTCTTCTACGATTCTCCGATGGTTCTTTCACAACTAGTTTCATCACAACCATAGGGTGAGTTTTCACAATTTTGGACTAAAATTGCAGAATCTTGTGTGCCAGAATTTTCCTTAACATCACTAGGTCTACCCTCCCGGTGCAGCATTGATTTTAAGATAAGAACCATTGAGCAGGATGGAAAACGGATCAAGCTCCAAATTTGGGATACTGCTGGTCAGGAGCGGTTCCGAACAATTACAACCGGTAAGATTTATGATCCTTTTAGATTATAGGTACAAGTGTCATTGAAAAGTAAAGAACCTCAACCATTTTAAGGATAATGCAGTTTAGGAATTAGAATGTAGTTATACTCTGATTAAACAAAAATCAATAGTTGAGATTTTAACAACTACTGCTGTTGTTATTGTGTTATTCATGGGCATGCATTTTATTATAATTTCAACTGTTGATATGCTTCTCCTCACTTGTTTAAAGCGGAATCCCAAAAAGGATGGGACTGACTATAATGGGAAGTTCAGAGTTCAATTCTAAGATAATTCTTAAACCAAAAATTAAGCCCAAAATAGCATATGCCTAATAACACAAAAGTCTTATTCCACTAATTGAAGTTAATTACTTGGATCACTCAACACCATTCAATATTATGCTTAAAGGCGAAATGTCCAGATATATTATTTACCCTGAGATCTCCCTTAACAATTTTCTCCAGTGTCCTTCTTGGTCTCCCTCTCTTCCTTTCCACAAACTATAAACACGCAATCTACTCACTTTATTTGTGCTTCTACGAATGTTTAATCCACCTTAACTGATTTTGTGTCATCTTTTCCTTGACTGGTGCAATCATTTAATATTATCCTTTATCGACATACCACACATCCATCTTAACATTCTCTTTTTGGTATTCTCACATTTTTTCTTGTTCTCCTTTTAAAGTTTAACATAAACTATCCATAAATTATACGGAATCTATAAAACTTGTCAGAGGTTGGTAGATACTTTGCTATAAACAATAACCCTCAATCTTTTTCTCCAATTGATCATCCTGCATGTTTCTTGTGGGCGACATTTTCATTAATTTCATAATCATGTTGATGTATTGATCCTGGATATTTAAACATAGATACCTCTGGTATTAGTATTACATCTCTCTCTTTTACTTCCGAGTCATATTCTCCATATTTTGCTAAAATCATAATTCATATATACTCTATCTTGTGCCTACTTAAATAAATGCTGCGTGTCAAAAGTTTGTAACAAAAGCTCACGTTTAAAGTACTGTTTTCCTTAATTTCTCAATCAAAAGTTTTTCCTTAATTTCACGATTATATAACTAAGGATTTAAGGCTCAACCTTGATGTAATCTTGCCCTCTACGGAAGTCCTTAGTGTCACCTCTTGAAATTCTAATAGTCACCTCATTATATTCTAATAGTCACATTATAGACGTCTTGTATATAGTTCGGATATAAGTCATGCAAACGTCTTCCTTTTCCAAATTCTTTCACAACACTTCTCTTGATCAACTGTAAGCTTTTTCCGAGTTTATAAAAGTCATACGTAAGTTTTTCATTTGCTTCAATTCTCATAAAATGATATTTATATTTAGTCTTAAGTTGTAAATTTCCGGTCTCTTTTATTAATTTGTCTATGCTTAATCACCTTTGTTTCATGATTTCATAGTATGAGTTTTATATTTATGTAAATTGTGGTTAATAAAACTCTGAAATATATATATCTCGTTCTTAAGTATAGGAATCAAAGTGCTTCCTCCACTGACGTTTCATTTTCTTATACCATACTTACACTCCCATTCATTAAATAACCCAGTGATTTAGATGTTGTTCTCGTACACACTTTCTAACATAATAGGCCCTATTGTCTAGTCAACAACTTTACCACTATTCATCTTCTTAGGGAACACTTGTGCGTTTCCAATCCAAAGAATTTGATAGTAACCAAATTATGTCTCTGCTTTTGGATTTTTAGTCCTTTAATATGAGGTGATTCCTGTCCTGTCCATCATTGAAAAACTAGTTCTCTCACCCCTTTTTGATATTCTGATCTATGATTGAACTTTCTCCTTTTCATCCTTGATACATCTCACGATACAAATGTCTTGTTTTCCTTTATTTTTGACAAACTTATAGGTCTTATGTTCTCCTTATTTTGTACTGAAATCTTCGTAAAACACTTCAAAAGCTTTAGATCTTGCTTCATTCACAGCTTCTCTCCCCTCATTTGTATAGTTTTGATACATTTTCCACTTTTCAAAGTTATTGCACTCGTGTAAAGCTTTAAAGCGTATACTTTTGTTTGTTTGGATCACACCACAGATTTCTTATCTTTTAGACCTAAAACCTTTTGACAGTTTAAATCCTGTAGCATATAACTCGGTAGCTTTTTCTACAACACATTGATTGATTTCTCGTATGCATGTTTGATGTTAGTCAAAATACAACCACTTTTGAACTAGTTTCTTTACCCACGTCTGTCTGGAAAACGTGAGAATCTTTGTTCATTTAAATCTGGATGGCTTTAACCATGCGACGCATTCGATCTGGGAAATGACCTAGCATGAGCAAAACTCTGTTGTAAGTGGCCTAACTCGACCCTCTTCCATTACCGAGCCTGTAATTGGCTACAAAACCATACATAGACAGATTTATCCCATGCCCAAGTCTTAAAATAAAACAGTCTTTTCTTGCTGTTTGGGTTCCAGTTTCTTGATTGCCAACCATGTGAAACATGCCTGTAAAATAGTTTTTGGGAACGTGTCCCTGTGGATGTCAGTGATTAATGTGAATATGTGATTCAATACTGGGGTACACTTCCAGCTTTTCTGTCGGGTGTGTTAAATTACACATCCATTTGAATGGGTACTGTTTCATTGCTGTAACTAGAATTCTTTTATTCTTTGTTGATTCCAATGTTTATGCCAGTTTGAGTATCTGTCAAGTAGTTTATAATGTGCTAACCCTTTGTTGAATTTCCTATTTTTTCAGCTTACTATCGTGGTGCTATGGGCATATTGCTAGTGTATGACGTTACAGATGAATCTTCGTTTAACAGTAAGTTCCCTCCTGTTTTTTGGTTCAAAATTTGAAGGTGTCTTTTTCTCTTCAAAGGGTTTCTCATGGAATATGACCCAGCTTATACCAATTTCAGATATCAGGAATTGGATTCGTAACATTGAGCAGCATGCCTCAGACAATGTTAACAAGATACTTGTGGGGAACAAAGCCGACATGGATGAAAGCAAAAGGGTACGCAAACATCCGGGACCTTTCTCCTTCAGTTATTTAGGAACTTCGATGCACCTATGTTGACCAGATCCAACTCAATGGAACTAAAGAAATGATATATTATTGTCTTAAAATATACATTTTTCTCAAAACTAGTTGGTTGCTCCATAATGCAGCATGTTTGTTTGAGATTTAACCCACACACCAATCATCTTTGCACACTTAAACATGTGCTTTTGAAACCAATTTTATTTTAAGCCGGTGTCTGCTCATCTCAGCATCTGTTTGCCAATCCAAAAGTTTTAACAAACATGTTTCATGGTGTTAGAGGAACCGCGTCTTAGACCAGTAGTGAATAAAACATTTTTGTTTGAGGTTGAGCGCATAAGAGATTGACTTCTTATTGACGCCATTAGTATCAGTAACATCTTCCTTTCCACTCTAATATTTGTCATATATTAGATTTTTGGATTCATACATATCTGCTTTTATTTCTAGGCTGTGCCTACCTCCAAGGGACAAGCACTGGCCGATGAGTATGGAATCAAATTCTTTGAAACAGTAAGTGTTGCATACATTAAAATGTGGAAAATTCCTTAATTTTTGTTACTATCACCTACTGAAAAAAAAATCTATTCCAGAGTGCAAAGACAAATCTAAACGTGGAGGAAGTTTTCTTCTCGATTGCAAAAGATATAAAACAAAGGCTTGCTGACACTGACTCTAAGTCAGAGGTATTTGAATTTCTTATTCATTGAATTCAACGAAAAATATATTTATATTGATGTCTTTTTCTCCATCATGTTGAATGTGTCGCAATATATTCATTGCAGCCAGCAGGAATTAAAATCAACCAACAGGATCAGGCAACGGCTGGGGAAGTTGCACAAAAGTCAGCTTGCTGTGGTTGAGGAGGCAGCGTTATTGTCCAAGAACAAGAAGGAAGGAGGAAAATACATGTATGATGATAAATTGACGATGATTCGTGCTTTGCATTTCACGCTGTCATTCTTTTATAGTTTCTTTCCTAGATGTTATTATATATTAATTCAAAGCTAGATATGATTGTCTTTGCGCCTTGTGTTTGGTTGGGCCACAAATCCAATGATCATTGATATTTTGAATGGTTAATTGCATTTATATTCTTTAAAACGTAATAAATTATATTGACACAATTTCTAGTTTAAATAATTATACCAGTTATTTCATGTTAAATATTACGAAGAAAATATTTTCTTGCTCATTTATATTTTAGGTACTTGTGAATATATATACGCTGAACAAAGTTTTGTATTCCATGAATACAAATTATGCCGAACTCATTTATGAAAACTAAAGGGGGAGGTCATTGATAATTTGCTACATAAGAGTTTCGTGCATTGTTTTACTTTAAGTATAAGAATATTTTTGTTTTGTTTTGTACTGTAAAAGAAATATATGTTCTATTAGCAACAACATAATAATAATTTATGCTGCAAATAACTATGTTTAGCAAAACGGTATTTTTCTTAAAAGAAAGAGTACGCTGTAAGAACACTTTATTCAGTTTGCCAGTTCAATAGAGAAATTTTGCTTGTATATTGATTTCTTATGCAAGAAACTAAGTGCTTTTTATGTTGATTTTCAACATCAACTTCTCATTAAAAAATAAGAACTATTTAGTTGGTTCTAGGTTGCGTTACGTTCCTTGAGTCCAGCTAATTATTTTTTCCAGGTAATTTGGCATTCTGTTTTTAATTATGCTTTTATCATAAAAGACCTGTTTATAAGCTTATATATAACTAAAAACAATAAAGTTGGAAGAGCCATTCCATTGTTTTTGTAAAGTATGAAAAATAAAGACAGACATAAGTGTATGTATGCTACTCATGCTGGATTTCTTAAGTAAAGTACCTAAAATACCAGGTGAAAGATAAAAAGAAGGTTGTATCTTCCTGCACTCCGTCTTTCGAAAAAAAATGTCTTCTGAGAACTGATTTAGTGTGTTTCAGAAAATAAAATCCAGAAGGATGGGATGCAAATAGAAATTTGATAGGGGGTGCAGGAATAAAGAGCCTAACAAGAAACATAGTCTCATTCTGACCAATTAGTTGTAAAAGGGTTGTGGTTGAAGAGAGCGGTTAGGTGATGATGACCTATATTTAATTAGGTGAGGGGAATCAATCCTCTTAGATTTAATTTTTACATCTTTATCTTTCTCTTCAATTGTAGGTATTATATAGGTAAATTTTTATTTAAATGATTTTATTTCAATTTCCCACTCAATTGCAACAATTCACGTTCAAATTTATTATCTTAAATTTTGGATTGTATATAATATCTTAATTCCTTGTATAACCTCCCTTGGAATCAATAGATAAAGAATGCACAAGTTTCCAAGTAAGGGATTGACTAATTTTTTTTTTTTTTAATTTCAGTTATTACTCTGATAACATTTCACAATTTTAACTAAAATTGTGAATGTTTTCACATTAGGATTGGATGCAGAATCATCACCTTTTAAATACAACAAGAATTATAATATATGAAAACAAAAGTAATATATTTTAACAATATTTCTAAAACTATATTTTTTTTCTTGTAACTTTTTTCATCTCATATTATCTCACTTTTTTACTTCTCTTCCTGAACTGTTGAAAAAGAGGATAATTCTATTAAATACTGCTTATATATTTGGGGTGAATCGTGTTCAGAAATGTTTTTCACAGACACAGTAAAAAAACAGATTATGATACCTAAAACATGACACATAATCTACTCAAATTAAAAAAAAAGAAAGAAAAAACTATTAGAATAAGGATGTATTACACCGCGATTAAACAAAATTTTTCTTTAATTATTTTCTAAATACTTTACTATCTATCATTAATAGAGGAATTACTTTTGTAACTATTTTTTTTATCAGATCTATATGATAGCTTAATTATAAATAAGGATATCTTTTTAAAATTAAAAGGACTGTGTGAATGATTAGATTACAACATTGTTCGGATAAAGCTTAACAAAACGATTTCCCAGGCAAAAGCGATTTGGTGTTGAGAAGATAACTAATAAATTTCATAGAAACTACGAAATGGACTACAATACGTTGATATGCA
Source organism: Vigna radiata var. radiata (assembly GCF_000741045.1). Lineage (NCBI taxonomy): Eukaryota > Viridiplantae > Streptophyta > Magnoliopsida > Fabales > Fabaceae > Vigna > Vigna radiata. The sequence continues at coordinate 5,215,528 of NC_028354.1, forward strand.
ATAATAAATTACGAAAAAGAATGTGGTTAAGTAAAAAATTTGCAGTCAAATGAAACAATTGAGAACGGGTGTTCTTAGGTTGAGCTTAAGATCATCATCCTCCAATGGCATCAAGTTCAAGTCCAAACACAAATTCAACCTTCCACCATTTTTAGATTTCTTCAGAATGGACAAAGAATCCGAATCTCTCCGATCATTAATGGCGGTTCTATGTTTTCTCATGTGTCCTCCCAAAGCTTGTCCAATGGCAAACTGAAGCCCACAAATGGGACACGGGTGCATCCGAGGTTGTTGTTTGGTGGTTGGAGTACAAGGTAAGTGGTGACGGCAGGAAAGATCTGTGATCATGAGCTTGGGTTTCTTGTGACTTGCTCTGTGGCCACCAAGTGCTTGAAAAGAAGAAAACCTTCTACTGCAAGTTTTGCACTTGAAATCACCAATTTCAGCATCCCTTATATCTCTACCCTTAGATTCACTCTCACCAACTTTGGTCAATAGCATCAAACAGTTAGCCATGTTGTCGAACTCACCCTCTTCTCTGTCTCTCTTCATGAGAATATGAGAATTTAAAGACACTACGTACACTCTTAAATATATATACATAAGAGATGTGTGGGAATGTGATGTTATGTTGGTGTGAGTGTGAGTTGATGTTCGGAATTACGCGGAGAGAGTGGCATAACTACCCTTGTTTTTCCTTTGCAATTAAGAATCTATATAGACGAAAACATTCTTAATTTGTACAAGGTTGGTTACTTGGTCGTTGCTAGCTAAGTTTGCGTGAACGCGTGTCGAAAGGGGCAAGACCTATTTTCCTTAATCAAACACATCATTAGTGAAGTACACAGTTATTTGTCTGTGCTGAATAACAAAGACTCCAGCTGGAACTACTATTTTCATCTATAACTATGCAAACTGGTCTTGTTTATTATGATTGTCTCTTTTCTTTTAAAACGCTGATATTTTAACAATTTTTTCATAACAAGATATATGTATTATCATTTTATTGAATGGTTTGAATTTATTTTAAGAAAAATATTCGAAATGTATTGTTAAAAAATTATAAAAAGAATTGTTAAATTTTTTTTTTCTTTCTTTTATATTCGAACTTGGTTTTCATGTTAAGAAACTAAACCAAATGCGGTCTGAAACGGAGAAAGAATATATATTCTTTGGAGTGAAATTACAATGAAAATAAAGTTTTTCAAAGAATAATGTAAGTGATAGCGTGTGGGCCTAGAAAAATTTGATCAGTATGAAAGGAAGAAAAAGGAAAGTATAGTAGTGTGTATATTAAGTAGTAGGATGATGATATTTTGACAACATTTCTTGATAACGGGACACGTATTATTATTTTATTGGTCTATTTGAATTTACATTTAAAAAAATATTTAAAACAGACCAAACATAAATATACGTTGTCAAAAAGTTATCAAAAAAGTGTTGTTAAAAAGATTTTTTCCTAAGAAGCAACAGAATAATATAGAAAACACTGGATCGGGTTTATCATTTTTTTCATCAACTCTCACGTTATATGTATACAGAGAGAGATAAATACACTATTGTCAGTTTTTTTTACACACCAGATTTAATTTCTTATTAAAAATCTATTTTATAATATTGATTTAAATTTAAAATTTATTTCTTAAACACAATGTGAATTCTTTAAACAAATTTGATTTAAATACTCAATAAAAAATACATAGTTAAAATTAATCATGTTATATTTAAAGTATTGACGTTATAAGGTATTTTAAAGATAAAAAAAATATTCAACTATCTTAAATTGATCTAATTTTTAATTGAAGACTTAATATGATTTATCGATCTCACGATAGATCTAATATTTTGATCCTAAGTTAATCGTTTTCAATAAAAGACTTAAAAAACAAATGAATTATTTTAGAAGTTATTGATACTTTTACTATTAATGTCAATTTTTCAATTCGAAATTTAATATTATTAAAGTTAATCACTATGTATTTAAAGTATTGTCTCTTTTAAACGTAAAGCTTTTGTTTTTTAAAAAGTGAAAAGAATATTTAATCTGAATTGACTTTTAACTCCTAAACAATATAAACTTATTGAGTGTAATAGAATCAAAGTAATATTTTCTTTCTATTTAGAATATAAAAGCACAGAAGCACACGAATGTTTCGCTATGGATTTTCGGAAGACTTTATCTACAACAATAAGAAATAAGATTCGTTTTAAACACCAATGAGCTTGTAGAAGAAACTTACATCACATATATTTTAATGATAATTTTTTGGTAAACATCCTCATTTAATTTCAACCAATTTTGTTAAACAGCTCTATTAACGATAATCTCAAAAAAAAAGTAACGAACTCCAAAATATTGCTACTGGTAATTAACATTTTTATTTTTATAAATATTGTATTAACTCTCGTAATTTTAAAACTTTTCTACTACGTTCACATTTTTTTATTATAATTACACTTCTTTTATTTCCCACTTTATATATTTGTCATAGATTCTAGAGAGTTCAGAAAATCATTTTGCAATATAAAGCAATTAAGGATGTAGCTGTTAATAGATTGAATGTTTGGAATAAGACAAAGGAGGAGGGAAAACGTGTGTGACATGAATGCAAACGTAAGACACTGTGCATCAATTTAATCAAATATCGTAGGCGGTGCGCCCGGCCATACTTTTACGCGTGATTTCTTGTAGGATATGTATGGAAAGAAGGAAAAAAACATACAATGATCACAATAAATAAATAAATAATATTTAAATATTTTAATTTAAGAGAAATATTTATTTATTTATTTTTGTCTAACTTTTTCTTTATTATATTATTGTTTTTATCTTCTTTTTTTTATCTTTAAGAGAAATATTATAAAATTATTAATTTTTCCTGTCTTGTAATTTCAAACATTATTTTAAAGTCTAGTTAAGTCGTATATAAGCTAAAAAAAGAAGAAGTAATTATTATGTTATCTAACGTTATTCAGGATCTATAAGTTAGTAAGGACTAAGATAATTTAGTCAAGACAATTTCATTATAGGGACTAATGAATTTAAATCATTCTGTTTAACATCATTTTTAAAATTTTATTTTTTATGATTCAGTCGCAGGGATTAAGATATATAGCTTAGATCCTATAATTTCCATATAATCAGTCCATGTAATTTAGTCTAAAGAATTAAATATTTTTAAACAATTTTAAAAATTTACTCTTAAGAACTGAAATAATTTGGTTCTTATAATTTTAATTTTTTTTTAAAATAGAAAAAGTCCATTTTATTTTGAAAAAAATTTCCAATATTTAAACACAATTTTAACAATCAACAAGCATGTTAAGACATTTTACATCTATTGAACTAAATTTGACATAATAATATAGATTTTGTGACTGTTGCATTATTTCGTAGGATATAAGTCAACCGATTCATAATGTCTTCTTTGAATTAATATATATATATATATATATATATATATATATATATATATATATATATATATATATATATTCCCTTCTATGTTGGATTTTTGGACAATCGTATACGTATGGTGACGGAAAACCTATATTTTACACTATTATTTCAATCATTTTAAATAAGATTTAATCAATTCTAGCAACATCCAATATTAGTACAAGCCAATTATACTATTAATATTATAACAATTTCCCAAGAGAATACCCGTTTCTAATTTCTCCAAAACTAGAAATGTAATTCTAATTAAGAATATTTACCAAGTTCTGGTTATTGTCAAAAGAACTTTGGTCTTTGAAAGATATTCATTATTATAAATTAGCGCAACATTACTTAAATTCCTAATTTTCTCAATTATTCTCAGCATGTACGGGTAAAGTATAAAATAAATTAAGATAAATTAAATAAAAAAAATTAAAATATTCATATTTTATTAAATGTCGAAAAAGTATAAAAATATTAAAAGGTATATGTTTACAATTTTCTTTTTTATAAAATATTTTTGTGAAAACAAAATTAAAAATATTCTCGAAGAACAATGTTTCTTTAGATTTGTTATACATTTGAAAACAATATAAGAAACTAAAATCTTGGATATATGAGAAACAATTTCTTTCTCCATAAACGTCCTCTTACGAATAATGTCATGGCTGATGAAACTTGGTTGGAAATGATGAAGCTTAGGTACATTCCATGAATTTTCTTTTCAGTTTTATGGTTAAATGATTGAACCTTTGATTAATTTGGAATTGTCGTAAATAAGTTTTTTTTAGCTACTTGTAAAGGAATGAGGTGCCACTGTACCTTTTTCCAAGCAAATTTATTTTCTGATAAAAAAATATGACATAAACTGTAGCTTAATTTGAGAGTATAAAATAAATATAAACTAAAAAACAAAATCGACCAAACAATGATGATTGTTATATTGATGTTTACTTTTTTTTTTTCAAAGACTAAGATAAGCATTAATGCAAACTCGAGAAAGGTAAATATACATTGGTTAATATCAATATTTGTTTATTGTACCTTTTAAAAGTTAGAGTGAAAAAACAATGATTTAAAATAAAGTATAATATGGATAATTAATTAAATTAAAACTATATTTAAAAGGAAACAAAGTAAAAAATGTATTATTTTGTAATTTATTTATAATATATATATATTAGAAATTATAGACTACGATTATCAAATTTAAAATTTTTGTTTTAGACTACGGCATATATTATGGTTTAATCATAGCTTGACCTCCAAAATAAGGGTTGTTGAAGTGAATAATTAAACTGTGTTGGTGTTATTTGTGTTTGGTGACAGGAGTACGGAAGAACTAGGGCTTGTTGAATGAAGCAATGGTTTTTATAAGTGAGATGTGAGTGATAGGACTTGACCTATGTGAGTGTGTGCTTCTCTACTCCTTCCAACCATGTAGGAAGTCTTTGGTTTGAATAGAAAGAGAAAGAGAAATAAATATTCTACACCTTAGTGGATTCACTTTATGGATATATAAGAAACATATGAATTTATTATTTGATCACTTTTTGGGCTAATAATATATTAATAATGTAAGTGTGAGTTTAGATTATAAAAAAGTTTAAAGAATAATTTTGATGTATTATTTTAAAAATTAGTGTATTATATATGTGTATATAAAGGTTTTGTGATTCTTTATTTATTAAAAGAATGATAAATGTACAAATTATAATAATGTCTAAATTATAATTAACAAAATATTTGACATATTTAACATTTTCACTTAAATTGGTGTATGAATATTACACATTTTCAACTTGAATAAAGATCCATTAAACACTTTGTTTGACACTCTTTCAGTGAGAATATTAGCCAACTACAATTCTGATCTTACAAAGAAAAAGAAAACTATTTCAGCTTTAAGTTTCTCTTCGATGAAATGTCTATCAATCTCCACATGTTTTATTTTATCATGTTGCTTGAGATTGTGAGCAATTGATATAGTTGACATATTACCATATACATTCATTTGGTTTAAAGTCTAAATCTGATAACACATTTTTAATCTACAAAAGTTCACATACACCTAGTGTCATGCCTCTATAACTTCTGCTTCAACATAGATATTGCTACTACAAACTGTTTTTTACTCCTCCAAATTATAAGATTTCATCCTACAAAAGTAAAGTATTTAGAGGCAGATCTTTTATCATCTTATGAATCTGTCCAATATGCATCAGTATACCCTTTTACCTTTAAGTTTCCATTATTTGAGAACAAAATTCCTTTTCTAGGAATGAACTTCAAATATCTCAAAATCCTCTCAACACCCATATGAAACTTTCGTGGGTCATGCATAAATTAACTAAAACATTCACTCCATAAGTAATATCTGGACTTGTATGAGAAAATAAATTAATTTTCCTACCAGCCTTTGGTATCTCCTCTATCTATGCTTGCTGAATTTTAGCATTGAAAGAGTTTATAATTTTGTTCAATTGGTGTATCAGTTGGCAGTCCAGTTTCCGAAAGTAAGTCAATAATATATTTTTTTTGGCATAAAAAATATCATGTTTTGATCTAGTTACTTCAATACCTAAAAAAATATTTGAGGTTTCCAAGTTGTTTCATCTCAAATTCAGATGCAAGGTATTGTTGTAAACTAGAAATCTCATCTTGGTAATTTCCTATAACAATCATGTCATATACATGTATAATCAAAGTTGTAATTTTTTCTTTTCCTTTCTTCAAAAATAAGGTGTGATCAGAGTTACTTGCTCTATAGCTAAAAGCCTTCATAGACTTGGTAAACATTCCAAACCATGCTCTTGGAGATTTTTTTAATCCATATAGAGACTTTTTTAAATTTGCAAACCTTCATTTCAATTGAATATGTCATGCCTCGTGAAGAATCCATATAAATTTCTTCTAAAATTTCTCCATGTAAGAAAACATTTTTCACATCAAATTGTAGAAGAGACTAATCTCGGTTTGCTACTAGCGACAAAAGTATTCTCATAGTGTTGAGCTTGGCTACCATTACGAACATCTCTTGGTAATCTACACCATAAGATTGAGTGTAACCTTTAGCCACAAGTCGTGTTTTATACCTCTCAATAGTTCCATCAACTTTATGCTTAATTGTAAATACTCATTTGCATCCATAGTCTTCTTCCCTCTTGGTAAGGACACAAGATCTCAAGTGTTGTTTGTTTATAAAGTTGTCATCTCATCAACCATTGCTTTGGTCCATCTAGGATTTGCCAAAGCTTCTTGCATATTACTCAGAATAGAAATTGAAGATAATTGAGATACAAATGATGCATAAGATTGGGATAACTTGTGAGATGACACGTATTTACTAATGAGATATATATTTAACTTTAGCTTGAAGGTCTGGTTCATATTTAGTTAAAAGTTGACCACTGTTAGAATGGGATAGAAAATTATATTGAACAATGGTAGACTCAGTGTTTGGTGTGTTAATGGTCTTAAACAGCCAAGAATCAATTTCATTATCAATTTCATCTAAATTAGTATTATCAAGGGTAGGATAAAGAGAAACAAGTTCATGATTAGTTTCATCTGCATTAGTATTATCAGAGATAGGATCAGAAGATATCTCTAAAGAGTTAAGTCGAACTTGTGGAGAAGATTGAGCCAATTGGTTATGATCAGAAGACACTGTATTATCCAAAAGATTGGCTCACTTCCTGCAGAATGATCCTCACGTGATAATTTATCTTCAAAATATAATTTTATATATGAGATATCAAACATATTAACATCATGATCATGCACTTCACTTTCATTGCCTCCCTAAAGTGTTGAATCAACATAAAAATAATTATGCTTTTTAAATGTCACATCTATAAATATATAAAATTTGTTTGAAGGTGGATGGTAAGCACAATAACCTTTTATGGTTAATCCATAACAAAAAAAAAAAACACATTTGATAGCTAGTTCTTCAAGCTCTGTACGTTGATGAGAGTGTAAGTGAACATATATAAACATATCCAAAAAACATGATGGGGTAAATAAACTATGGAAAGAATTATATAATGATCAGACAACACATCTAAATGCCTTCTAAATTTAAGCACACTAGAAGGGGTTCGATTAATTAAAAAAACCACAGAGCTCACGGCCCCACCCCATAAATGAGATGGGACATTACCATCTATCAAAAGTGATATTATCACCTCTAATATATGTATATTTTTCCTTTTAGTCACTCCATTTTGTTATGGTGAATAAGGACATGTAGTTTTATACAAGATGCTTTTAGAGTTCACGAACACTGTTAATTTAGTCTTAAAATATTCCCCTGTATTGTCTGATCGAATGACCTTCCTTAATAGATGTGTTAAATTGTGTAACAATCGTATGATAGAAGGAACGAACCACATCACACACATCACTTTTATGTTTAAGAAAAAACACTCGGATTACTCCTATATAATCATCAATAAAACTAACAAACTATTTTTTTCAATTATGTGTAGACTGTGGAGTAGGATCCCAAACATATAAATTTTCTTACTTGAAAACAAATAATACTTATGAAAAGTCAAGTAATAAAAAAAAACATAACATAGATATGTAAATATTATAAAACAATTATAAAGTTTAATTAAAGAATAAAATCACATTTCTTAACTAGAAAAATAATTTGAGATAAATGATAATTAATTTGGAGAACTAGAAAAACAAGAAAAGAAAATAACAAAACAGTTGTATTTTCAAGAAATAAATAAAAAAAGAGAGAAAAGTTTACATAAACTTTACTATATACCATTATTATTATGAGATATTTTATACAAATTAATTTATATTTTTTATATATGTTAGTTTATAGTATTTATTTTGGACTATAATACATTTGGGCCAAAGTGCAAAATTGTGTTTGTTATTATCGAGTTTACAGTAAAAATCACAATATTACATTGACTAAACACAGATTCTCAAAATTTGCTGAAAAGCAAAGATGAAAGAAAATTTGGGATATTAAGTTAAACTTGAATGGAGATTTTAAATAATTTTTTTTTAAATAAGACAGAGAAAATTATGGTTGAGGATAGAAAATTTAATTTAATTTTTTATAAACTCAAGAAAATGAAAGTAAATAGTGAGAGTCCCTATTGTCACCTCAATCAATAAATTTGATGACACCTTTCTTTTTCCATATTTGACTTGCCTTATTTCTTTGCCACATTAATCCTTCTTTTTCCCATTTATTGCCAGGTGTCTAATCCATTAATTATTTTTTAATTTTTTATTTCTTGTTTAATAGAACCAAAAGCATTGAGTCTGGTATCCTTGATTTACTGTTATTACAGGTCAGATAATATTATTGGTTGTGTCTGCATGAGTTGTCGCAAATGCTTTTAACTTTATCGGTGAAATTTGTCACAGTGGTCTCCCTTTCATTATGAGTATTCAGACTCGGTTTAACCTAATTGGACCTCACTATTTTCGCTTTTTTTTTTTTTATATACTATGCTTTTAAAAATTGTATTTTTTTTTTCTGAATGAAATTGTATAAATTAAACTAATGAAATCCAGCATAATTATATTTTAATGTTTTTTAAATTAAATTTATTTTTCGAGACACTATAAATTGGCCTTTATTTTCAAATCCATCTATTAAAGAAATCTAAATTGCAAACAAAGTTGTTTTAACCTTAAGTATGTGAAAATGTTATCATGATTTGAAATAGATGAAAAATAAATAAAAGGTATTTTTAAAAATAAAATATTAATTATGAAAAGAATCAAAAGTCTTGGACCCGTGATCTTGGTTTTCTGTGTGCGGCACACAGGTCTTAATCTGTGCATGCTGTACACAGTTTTTCATTTTGTTACATACTACATTTCTCTTACAATTAATATCCTGACACACAAAGTGGTCCTTTTATTTATTCCTTCTGAAATGATTTCTTGTATTTATTTACCGTAATCAAATTTTGCACATAGAACAATGTTATCACCAGTTGTGGGCTCCACAGATTTGTTTTCTCGAAAAAAATTTAAATAATAATTCTGAATTCTTCTCCACGTGTCCCAAACGTAGGAAAGTAAAATTTTACCGTTATAATGTAGAATATTCTCTTATATCTTAATTTGATTTAAGAATTGAATAAGAAAGCAAAATAAGGAGAATTTATCTTTGTAAACTCTTTGACTATCAAGTATTGAGAGTGAGACAAGTAGTGAAGTGAAAATAGAAGAAATAGAGTGTGAATGTGATATCATTAGAAAAAGTAATATTTTCATAATTTATAAAAAAAAATTAAGAAAAAAAGGACTCCAATTCATTAAAGAAAATCAAACGGGTTAATGAACACATATATATACATATATATTATATCTATTAAAGTTATATTATGTTATCTATGGTAATCACTTTTATTTTCAACATAACATTATTCAATTCTTTTATGTGGATTTGAAGACATGTATATGTTGAAGGCACCATATCACTACATATACTAAACAAAATATTCTAACAACAAATAATCCAAATAACACATAATAATTCAAATAATAAAAAAAATCTTGATCATATACAAATTTTTGAAAACATGAAAGTAGGTGAAGAAATGAATGTAAACTTTGAAATAATTTGAACGAGAATATGAATAACATCAATATGAGTTGAAACATAATTACACATAAAATAACAAATATGTGAGTGATTATCATAGTGTAGATAACTAAGTATAAACATAAATTGAAATTATAAGATCAACAAGAAGAGAAAAACAAATGAAAGAAGAAGAAAATGAAAAGAAAAAAAGAAGCGAACCTGAACGAAGACAATGAAAATGATACCAAGCTAAAGAAAGAAGAATGGAAAAACTCATCTTTCGTTGCAAAGGAAGAAAAGTTTGTCTTTTTATATAGTGACGAGAGAACTTTTGTGTCTACAGTAAAAAAAGTTTAAATTATTTATAACCATATAAATTACAATTTCAACTTAACCATAATATTTTTAATCAATAGTTTCAAAAATACAATTCCTTTGATATAGTTATGTTATTTTTATAATCATAGTTTATCTAATAATTTCATAGTGAATTGAGTATAAATTGCAATTGTTTTTTTATTTAGTATCATACATTGTTTTGTTAAATATTATCTTAAAAAAAAGAATCAAAGTCTTATACATTTATCAACATTAAGTAATGTCAGTGAATAAATAGGTGATGTTAGTGAGTAAATATGTTTTTATCCTCAAATGGTAACTATTATTAACAAAATAATAGGTATTTTGCTTTTGCATAATATAAAACAATGAATTTTGTATAAGGACACTTATAAAAATATCATTGTATATTTTTCTTAAACTCTAAATGCTACTTTTTTTTAAAGAAAAAGAAAAGAATATACAAAACACTCTCCAGTTGCATTTTCTAAATCATTACACAATAATAATGATGACAATAATAATATATTAAAAACCGTACCAATCAACTACTTAAATATGTAATATATTAAGTAGTTTGAATCCGCAGACATGTACTATGTAGTAAGAATCTGGATCCTAAGTATGTCTTGTTTATCTATTTATATTTTTATGAACATCATACAATATTTAAATATTCATAAAAACCTTTTATTTCTAAGTATAATCAACATTTTTTATAGGAGTAAAATGAATTATTTTGAACAATTTAAAAAGAATTATAATAATTTGAATTAAGTCTAATTTTAAGAAATCAAGTATGACAAATCTGAATTTTTTTCACTCTTACAAATTTTAGAGTTTAATAAATAATATATTATTTTAAAAAACCAACGCATAAATGATCTACATCATCATCTATAAAATTAAAAAAAAAAATATATATATATATATATATAAATAAATAAATAAATAAATAAAAGGAAGTACATTTTTCTTCATCCTCACGAACAATATCTTTATAATATAAGTTATTTTCTAATATTAAACTATCACCAACTTAAAACGTCTCCAACTTTATATGATTCTTCCTACTTTCCAAATTCCATGATAAGTGTTTTTTTCTTTATATCTGTTTTTTTCTTAGTGCATTGACAACCATTGTCATAATATATAATGAACAACATTGTAACCTTTTACTGTATATCTTTGCTCATGGTTAATATGAGAAAGTGCATATCCTAGTTTCTTTCTCACTAAAATCAAATAGACTGTCTTAATAAATATATATTCAATTTTAATAATTCTTTAAATACGTGAAAGATGTTCATATTCTGTGTAGAGATGAAAATGTAAATACTCAGAGTTGTAAATTTACTACTACTTTAAAGTATATGTGAATTTGCATTATTTTAACTTTTAAAGATAAACCTAAACCCTAATCACATTGATTAACATGAAAATGCAATGCTATGACAAACTTATAGAATATAAAATATGAAATAGGAAATATAAAATATAAAATATGAAACATAAAATATAAACTATAAACTATAAAATACAAAATAAATAAACTATAAACTAAAAAATAAAAAATGAAAAATATAAAATATAAAATATGAAACATAAAATATAAACTATAAACTATAAAATACAAAATAAATAAACTATAAACTAAAAAATAAAAAATGAAAAATATAAAATATAAAATATGAAACATAAAATATAAACTATAAACTATAAAATACAAAATAAATAAACTATAAACTAAAAAATAAAAAATGAAAAATATAAAATATAAAATATAAAAAGATTATATTACATATGTTTTATTTTTAATTTAAGTTATTTTAAATGAAAAAAAAAAATTATCCTCCTCTAAAATTATTATTGCAGTTAAAAGGCAGAATTACACATAAGGGGACTAAGAAAAGTTACAAATCAAAAAATATCTAATTTAGTAACCTAACAATAACATCATTCATTCCCATAATCAAAATGGATAACATTATATATTATATACTTTCATAATCAAAATAGTTTCTTTTAGTTAATAAAATTGTTAATTTGAAAATTATTTTAAATGAAAAAAAATAATTATCCTAATCTAAAATTATTATTGTAGTTAAAAGGCAGAAATTTAGGAACATAACAATAAAAAGCAATAATAACATTATATAGAATCTTAAAAAAATTAATTAACTAATTAATAAATTAACTTTTTCTCAAAATTTAACTTCTCCCATACCCTAAACTTTCAATTACCATTCAAGACGCGTCAATACAAGATGTTTACACGTAACAAGCAGGATAGTTTTGGCAATTAGAAATACTGCGTGAGATGTAAGAGAGTACCTGCGCCGATCAAAATGCAATATAATTTCCTCTGCTGTTAGCATTAGCAAAGCACAGACACCACGCTTCAATGGCGTGGGAACCCTCTCAGCCAATGCTAAACCCACACCAAGATCGGCCGCAAAACATTGTCAACACCCTTCGAAACCCTCAGAAGACTCGCAAACCCACCCTTTCACCGGAACTGCAGACTGGTAGTTCCTCAAAGTTTAGTCTTCCTGAGGGTTGGATTAAAGAAGAAAGACCCCGTCGCTCTAACCCTACGCATGTCGATAGGGTATACCTCTCATCCTTTTCATTCATCATTCATTGTTTATTCATGCATGCATGCATACTATATCACTCTCATCTACTCACAATGTTACTGCTAAGTTTTGCATCCACTCAAAGCAACACATCTAAAAGGGAATGACACAGTCCAAGAAGGATTTTTTATTTTATTTTTTTTTTCTTACTATAAATATCTCTTTTCATAGTCTTTGTTGCTGCTGCTGATGCTATCGGCTGAGACACTCATACTGTGTTTTATGGTTGATATACAAAATCATGTTGCTTTGGCACTTGCGCACTTTATGTGTGTATGAAAATGCTTTTTGTGCTGTTATAAAAAGTTAATTCCTTGAGTGAATATTAGATGATGAAAAATTAGTTTTTGACCTTAGATTGGGGATTAATCTGAAGTTTTCTCATTCCTGGATTGCTATTTTGTGTAAATATTTTCTTTGAGAGAAACATGGTGGTATATAATTGGTAAAAATAATCATGAAGATCAAAGTTTGTGGTTAAGATTTTCAAGTTTATGTGTAAGAAGAAAAAAAAAATCTATTTGGGGAGAAATCAATTCCTTATATTTCACAAGGATTACTTAGAGTTCACAAAGAAAAAAGTTATCATTTTAAGTAGAAAATTTACTCTTGTTGACCATGTATGACAATCAACACACTATAGATAGGAAAACTATTTGTTTTCTTTTTCTTCTATGTTATTCTTTTCTTCACTAAGCACATTTGATATTTAGAACTGGGTATCCTTCCCATTTTTGCAAGGATTTGATTTTAATGTCTTTTTTCTTTTATTATTTTGTTTGATCAGTATTACTATGAGCCGCATACCAGAAAGCAGTTTCGTTCATTGTCAGCTGTTCAGAAATATCTAGCAGGAGAACCTATCCCTCGTAGAAAAGGGAAACCAAAGAAGGTAGAAACTGTGAGTTCTAATTTTATATTCTGTATACATTTTTGTTGTAAATGTGCATTTGTAATCAGTTTGAAAATAAAATAGAGAAATTCCTGTGACACTGACAGTTTTCTCCTCTTATTAACAAGGCTTTAAGAGTGATCCTGAACATCTTTTTGGTATCATACTCCAGTTTGGTTACCTCACACAGAAGTGTGATTGTGCCACTCTTTCTATCTTTTAGGGTTGATGCAGAAGGATGAGTGTTAAATAGGATGGATATTAAACACAACTGATTCACAGTCTCATGTCAGTCTAATTAAAGTGTCTACATTGAATCTTTATGGTTGGATATGAGGATTATGTAGAATCTTATTCAACAATTTTCTTTCTCAACTTACTTTCCTTGAATTTCTGTGAAGGGTTAAACTATGCTATTCCGTTGAAGTTGAAGTTGTTGATATGGTTGTTGTATGGCTAAACTAGCCTCCCACCAATCTATGAAAAATGCCTAGATCTCTAATTATGATTGCATATACATACTTCATCCCTTTCTTTTAGACAAATTGTTTTCTTCACAGTTCTCTTTTGGCAATTTGAACTTCTAATTGCTCATCTGCTGCTTTTTGTTTGAAGCTACAACATACTTCTTTTGGCAATTTTATTTTCTATTAGGGTATGTCACCTGTCCCACTATCCCATACTGCTGCTTGCTCTTTCACTGTACCAAAAAAAAATGTAAAAACTTGGGGAGGTGGAAGACTGTATGATCCAGACTAGTGGCGTAAAGTTCTCTTACTGTTCTTGATCTAAAGCTATACTTTTCTGCAGAAACTTACTGAGTCTGGGGAAGCACAGCAATCTAGTTCCATGAGAGATGTTTCTGATTTCTTATTAGAAGAAAATACAAGTTCAACAGCATCAAAGGTGAAAAAAAAAAACAAATAAAAAGTTATCTTTTGCTTGACAATGTTGTGGTTTCAACATACTAAATTTAATTCATGGTTCCTGTTCAGTCTCCAATGGGAGAGAAAAGAGTTCGTGGTACAAGATGTGACGGAGAATCTGTCTACAAACCCTCTTCACTAACAAAAGAAGAGTTGTCATGGAAATACTACATTCCCTCTAGGGTGAGTTTCAAAACTACATAGACTTTATACTGATAAAAAACAAAAGAACATGATTTTAATGCAGCTAACTGAATGTCTTGTGAAGAAATCTACCAAGTTGGATCATCAGAACAAAACCATATCAGAAAGCAGCGGAACCTCTGAGCATAACCTAACTTCATCACCACCAGCAAAAGTAAGCTGGGTTTTGTCTGGTCGCACAGGAAACTGGAACCCTAAGGTTGATGGTTCTCCTGTGCCACAATCTGAACAGGTGAACTGGTCCGAAGTATTCGCACAATCCATCCGTCGTAATGATGGACCTAACAATTGAGGTAAGTTTCAAATAAGTCAATATTTTTTTCATATGGGTTCATATGATTTTCAAGGTTTTCAAAAGTACTGAAAGAGTTGTTTTTCACTCCACTTTGCAGGGTTCATAGCTGATATATTAATGGGGATATGCTGACACCATGGAGCTGCGGAACCTTATCTTTAAACTATATGCAGACATTATTCTATTTCAACTATGTAGTTTGTACCATGCTGTTGTTATTAGATTGCTTAGCAACTTCTAAACTGTGTAATGTTGTAGTTCGTGCATCTTTATCTCTTCAATCTTGAACTGTATAATAACTGGTCTATCCTATATGCATGCCTTGGTATTCATAACTTTTTCAAGAACAGATCACATTTCTTTCTGCATCACTTTACTATATAAAACCACATCGCCTTTGCAACTTTTTTTCTTTGAGTCCATCCAAATAGTGTTTTCTTTAAGCTTTCCTCTGGCAATTCACTCTGATATCTGAAACTCATTAGATTAGAGTCACTTAAGAGGACAATGTTAACTGTTACTATAGAAATGCTTATAGAAATTTTAGACTCATTTTTCCATTCATTTAAACATTATTTTTCATTTTTTCATTATAAAAAAACACTTTTCCATTATTATTTGTTATGTAATGAGTTTCTGTAACACGATTGAATAATAGAGAAAAAATACAAAAAATTATGAAAGAAATGCCAAAAAGAAAATATGATATAAGTTGCCATCGGTTTTTCATCAAAATCATTTACAGATGAAAAAATTCATCACCTTTTATAAATGAATAAAGAAAATGTTTATAAATATTGAAGGGAAATAACAATATATTGTTTTTAATTAGAAGTCTTCTCTTCCATCATGTGTGGATCCTCTTCTAGTGCATTCTCTTCTGTCAATATCTGATAAATTTTTTCACACAATATAGAATATAATATGTATTAACTCTCTTTCGTTACTTATATGCCAGATACATTATCTTATGATAGAAAACTCTATAAAGAAAATAAATTGAGTGATGAAAGAGAAATTTAAAAATATTTTACGAATTAATTACAAAATTTTAATAAATATTTTTTTATAATTTAAAATACATTTTTAATTTATTAAATACATTTTAGTAGAATAACTGAATACCCAAAATAAAAATATATCATATTAAGAAACTAAAATTTATTTAACTTTATACATATATTTCTTAGGCACGGTGATATATAAATATAAGTACGTGTTATGTATAGGTGTGTATAATATATATATATATATATATATATATATATATATATATATATATATATATATATATATATATATATATATATATA
>NC_028354.1:5233207-5303682 GCF_000741045.1 Vigna radiata var. radiata
ATATATATATATATATATATATATATATATATATATATATAGAGAGAGAGAGAGAGAGAGAGAAATAATTAAAATATTATTATTTTTAATTAAGTGGAAAAATGTCAAATTCTTTTAAAATTGCGTGATAAAAAGAAATACAGAAGATTTTATCAAAATATTATTTTTTTATAATTATTAAAATATTATTTTGGGCGTATTTTTATATAAAAAAAATCAAGTATTTTCTTTCCTTTCATTCAATAAAATATAAAATGTAAATTTAGTTTTTGAAAACATTTATTAAAAATTAAAATTATATTAATAAAGATTAGATAGAGATACGTATTGTAAGGATCTGAAAAATGAAACCAAGAAGGACAGGTGTTCTAAACTTTTGAAATCAGATTTTAAAGACCCATGGACCATAAAAATAGATTTTTTTGAAATCTCTGGTTCATTTGCTTAAAACACCCTCTCTCTAGAAAACTTGTTCTTCAGAGTTCTCTCCTCAATTTCTTCACACTGAACCATTCAATCTTTGAAAAAGGTGTTCAGGTGTTCCCAGCGTAGAGGACTTCGAAACCTACTGATCAATTTCCCTTTTCTTCAACTGGTAAGTTGCAATTCTCTTTCCGTGCAATTTTGGGGCTGGGATCATGCAACAATTGGGGTTTGCATGTAATTGATTTTGTTTTCCCCAAATTTTAGTTTCAACCATGCTCTAAAATCTGCCTTCCATCACCAAATTGCAATATGCAGGTGATTCTAGTCTTCCTTGAAGTGAAATTTAGCGTTTAGGGGTTTCCTGTGTCTTGAGCTGTTCGACTGAGAGGTAAGGGAAGCTGGGAATTTTTGTTTTGTTTTATAAATTAGAGTTGCATGAGTTAGGATTATTATGTGAAATCTGTGAAATAATGCATATGTGAAATGTTTTGGTGAGATTGTGTTATTTGAACTAAAATTGGGTTGTATGTGTGTATGAGATCATATGTTATTTGATTCTACAAATGTGATTCTGTAAATGGTTGTTTATGAATTTGTATGGTTGTGATATGATGCTGGAATTGGAATGATGGGGTGGAGGAAATTCTGTATATAGGATTCTAGATAGAAAATTAAGCAAATCAAGGTGTTTTAGGCTATATTAAGGGAACTAGGGTAGTCAAATTTGGAAGTTGGAGTCATAGAGAGTCTTGGCCAGTTTAGACCACTTAGATAAGTCAAATATGACTTGTTAGAAGTGTCAAAATAAACAAAAACAATCTTTAAGTGTCAAATTTAGATTTAAGCCCAGAAGTTGAGAGAAATGAGGTTTTTGAGTGTAAATCTATGCATAGTTGCTAGGGATTGAGGTTAGAAATGTTTATAAACCTTTAGAGAAGTTTAAATACACCTAAATTTTGAGTTAGAATGATTAAAAATTCATAAAAAGGTCTAAAACGGAACTTAGGGGTGTGGATTTTGCAAATCTGCAGAAAAATCTGCATAATCCACGCCCGGGCGCCTCTGAAGGGCGCCCAGCGCCCTTCAACGCGCTGTTTCACTTTAATTTTGGGTCTCGGGCGTCCCTAAAGGGCGCTGGACGTCCTTTTCTGCTGTAGCTTTTGTTTTTGATAGTTTGTGGGATTCCGGATGTCCGTTTTGGACGTTCTTTAGGTCGTTCTGGGGGTTTTGACTCTTCCGGAGCCATTAGTGAGGGTCTCCAAGCTATTTGAATTAATTAAGTATTGGTAATTAAAGATTTTAAAGATATTTGCATTAATAAGTGATGTTTTTCTGAAAATATGTAATTTTTGAGTATGTATAAGTTGTTTTTATGACATAACTAAAGAATGATTGTGTTCCATGTGGTGTAATATGACTTAATGAATTAATTTACATCTCTTGGTGAGATTAAAAATTAAGTTTCTGGAATGAATATACATAGCTCAGTTTTGGGGGTTTTCCTTAACACTCTAATGGCTATTCCATCTCACTTAGAGAAGAATATGTCATGTGGTGAGAGTAGGAGGTCCTAGTCTTGGTTGTCTCCATTTTAAATGGGCCAAAATGAGTGATAACGGACTAACCTTGTGGTGGTAGGGTGGAACCCATAGCAATTGGCTTTGCAAAGCAGTAGAGGCCACCACAAGTGCATAACCCGCCATAGCTCGATATTCATTCTAGGTCCGGACGAGTCTAATTCTAACATAACCTAATAAAACTATTCTTCTATGATTTGTTTGCTTGCATGTTCATTTTATTCTAGCCAGTCTTATATAACTTGTACACTCTTTAGAAATCTAACTTACCCTTGCTGCTTGGTTGTTTGTTCTGTATGTGTTTGTTTTTCTTTTGCAATGATCATCCAAATTGGATGTGAGCAGAGGTAGGAGAGGTGTCATTGGAGCAAGCTTTGGAGGGAGATGATGCAACCCCTAGCTTTTAGGCTTCTTCCTAAATGTTGTCTTTATTTTGAAATACTCTTATTTTGTAAAGTTTTAAATTTCTGACCTCTTGTAGGATGACTGTAAATCCTATACTTCATTATAAAAGTTCTATTTTTTGTTTTATAATTCCATATGTATTCTTAAACTATCGTGCCATATTATAATGTTTAATCATTCTATATTATATAATTTTATATAATTTTTGAGATGTTACACGTATAACAGTGCGGGTCGATCAATCTCATTTTAATCTGTTTCACATTTGATCGATAGAAAACGAATTGATTTATCCCATTTTACTTAAGAAATACTAACTTTTTAGTTTGTTCCGCATAGTGTATAAAAATTTTAATAACTTTATTTTTATTTAATTAAATTAGTAGAAATAATAATTTATATAGACTTATTTTTCTTAAAATAGTTATATTTATAATTTTATATTTTATAATTTTTAAATATAAGTCTATTAAAAATAAAAATGGATTTAAAATGAATTTAACAAGAGAAAGATTGTGAATGAGAAAACTTTTAGACTAAACACAAATTATTTTTGGATGAATGGAAGAACAACAAAAATGAACAAGTTATTAACAGACTAAAATATTCCATCGTCATTTTTTTTTTAAGTTTGTGGATCTGTATGTATGATTAGCCCTACCATCCTTATACATTTGGTTATTGTAGTTATTCAATATTACACTTTTTAGTACTAAATGAATTCTGATTTATTTGAGGAGAGAATATATGTAGGAATGCTTTAAATAACAATATTTAGCTGAGTGTGTGAAGCTAAATGTAAGAAGTGGTCAAACTCTGTACAACCGAGTTAAGATACTGAAAAAGGGAAGGAAGGTTTGTAATTTGTTTGGATTTGTAATTATATAAATATTTATATACTTGTGAATTTTTGTCATGCTGGTAAAAAAACCAAATAACTTATTTAAGCCCAACATAATTCAAAAGAAACATATTTTAAAAAAAAACATTTTTTCCCTATAATTTTATAATAATAAAAATAATAGTGATAATATTTTACTAACTTATAATATTAATATCTGATAATTAATAATTCAACATTCACCGATATACTTTTTAAAATAATAGACTTCATTACATTTTTTCATAAAGATAAAATAGAATAATTTTAAAAAAATAGGAATTTTAGTAATATATTTTGAAGATATGACTTGCTACTCATACATATTATATGAATGATTTTTGTACTTTTGCCCGTTAATTGGTATGTTTATCAGTAAATATTAGTTTGTGTGTGTATATATAAGAAATATATTAGGTAAGAACAAGTGAATGAGTATTAATAAAAGTTAATCTGAAACTGAATATGAAGATTAAGTCATTGAGCCTTGACTTTATCTGCTTTTTGACATTGCTTAAGCTATTTTGAGACAATAGATTATTTAATAAACCAACCATACTCATTGTCATAAAATCAACATACTTTTGAATAAAAGATTTTCTATTATTATTTAATGTGTCATTATTATACTGTAGTACATATTATAAACTTATATAGGACACCTATTGAAATAAGTTAAATGAAAAAAAAACTTTAATGCAAGTTTTTCAATCTCTGATAAGTTTCATAGAAACTCTTCCAAATTTCATTGTTTCACAGTCAAATCTATCTACATCAATCTCTTTTATATTGTACAATCATGAGTACTCAAAATTTAAAAGTGTTTGATATTTTTCATTACCTTGTTTCACAGTAAAAAGGTTTTGCAAGAAAATGTTCATCATAGTTTCCAACTAACACTAATCATCATATCCCTTTATTCTAGTAAAAATAACTATGTCCAGAGAAGGATTTAGATGTGAATTTACGACTGACTTACCTTATTCTCGGTCACAGTTTGGTAACCCTGCAATTTCATTGTCATGCACAATCAAATCATTTGCAGTCTAGAAATTGGGGAGGTGTCACTATACCATAAGATATGCTTTCTTAGAACCTACAATATTTTAGTAAATTCATTTGAGCAACCAAAAGAAAATGAAAGACAAAATTTATGAAGACAATTTTCCAGTCAAGTAGTGAGACAAACTGTCTCTTAGTGCAACTCCCTTCTCATCTACAGCTCCACAAATCAATTGATGATAACCAGAGTCATGATCATGAGACAAAGACAGTTCATCTTGCACTTCATCGTTCAAATCAATAACAATGTTGTGAAGTACACAACAAACAAGAATAATCCTTGGCAGACGGTGTTTGTCTGGTCTCCACATCATTCCATGAATGATTCTCCACATCTCCTTCAGCCTTGTCAGTGCTCTTTGTGCCACCACTCTTGTTGCTAAGTGCTGCTTGTTAAACTGTGCTTTTGGTTCTGAGAGTTCTTTCCCTTCATAGGGGACAACAAGGTAAGGTAACAGAGGATAACCTGAATCACCAATTATATATTCTCTTATTTCTGATTCTCCAGAGAGCTGTAATTTGCTTCCATTCAACCTCTCACCCTTTTCACAAAGTTTGTTGAAATTTGAACTCTCAAATATCAACCAGTCCTCCATTTTACCAGGCCAGCCAGTGACTATGTCCCTGAACTTCATGTCAGGATCCACTATTGCTTGCAAGACCATGCTATGATTCTTTTTGTGATCAAGCCACACATTACAGGAAGGTTCAGATGCAGGTAAACACATTGTGATGTGAGTAGCATCAATTACACCACAGCAATTGGGGAGACCTCGTATTTTCTCAAATTTGGATTTGATTGCATTCATTTCCATTTCTGTAGAAGGCCATTGCAAGTGGTGAATACCCTTTTCTTCCATGGATTCCACAAACCTCCAGGTGACTTGTGAAACAGTTGAGTGGTTTAGTCCAAATGAATCACCAATTGTGACAAGGGATTCACCTGATCCCAGTCTTCTCAGTGCCACTGCTACTTGTTCACATAAAGACAATGGTTTGCCATTTGTAAAGACGAAATGTGCAGATTTTGTCATCATGTCATCCTTAACAAGAGAACATATGTACTCAAATGTCTTTCTGGAGATCTTGAAAACAGACTGGAAGCTATCCAAACATTTTGATGGAGACTGCTGAAGACCTGCCAATTAACATGAGTTATATATATATTTTTAAACTGAATGTTCATAATGTACGCTTTTGTATATGATGAATTTCCTTCGCTATCTCTGAAAGGACAAGGGTCAGGGAGGGATCCAATGCTAAGTGAGAAAAATCACAATCCTTCAGTTTGTTGGAAAAATCAGTGAAGTTCATTTGTTAAGAGGAGCAAAAACACAACAAAGAAAATGAAAAAACTATACAATATGTTTTTTATTACTGAAACAAGAGGCCAGATAAACAGCTACACATTTATTTTATAGTTAAGCAATAGACTAATTTAGAAGTAATTTACTTTAGTGTATATAATAATAAACTGATGCATATCAGTTGAACCCGGAAATCACATAGAAATAACTAATGATTTACTGCATCTGGTTCATGCATGAACGTAAATATAATACAGTTAAAAAAAACATGCAGAGTAAGAAATTATTATCTGAGGTATAGGACAATAATATCCCTAAGTTCGAACAAGAATGCATTACATTTATACTAAAACTACTAGTTAGATTAGAGATTGGATGTGAATAAATAATGCATGTCCTGGACTTCTGTAAATGGTATTAATATAAGTCATGATCTTAGCAATTCTAGATCATAGCATTTCATATCTGTCATTGTAAATTACGTAGTTATGGGTACTGAAACAAACTGGATAGTAATGATGTCTATTGACAAGTATATCAACTTAAAGTAACAACATGAAAAAGTGATATCACTAATGGAGTGAAAAACACCAAACTTGATGAAATATCCTGGTTCAAGCTTAATGTAAATCAAACTAAATAAAATTGTATTAACCATATTTCTATCCCATACTCATGTTTGATTCTTATTCCACTTTTTCACTTAAAGATATGGGGAGCAGAAGATTTTTCTGTTTTCCTGAGATTACAGCAATCATCAACCCGCTCATTTATAACCGTAGGTTAACTGTCTTACTTAAAAAAGACAGTCTCTGCAAAGCCATATTATCATGTACATGAGCTGCTGCTACTTTCCAAATGTAAGTACTTAAACCTTTTGGCAAATTCAGTTCAAGAGAAAAACTAATTACTTGAAAAACTGAAAGATTCTCAATGTTCATTGAAATGTTGCAATTTAAGAAATTAATCGATTAAAGGCCAAAACCAGTTCATCAAACATAAACATAAACATTGGTTAAAAGAAATTTAAGCTAAGACCAATATAATGCTGGTGGTCACATACTCAAGCATAAAAGATTGAACAAATTCAAGAAATTCTATTTCAAAATTTAAAAAGGGTTTCAGTAAATGTGGTCTGGTTACAGTAGATGGTTGATTAAATTCCCCACATCATTATACATCAGAAAGGTGAACCATTTCAAAACTATACACATATGAGCAGATACAATTTGTTTAAGAGTACTATACAAAAAGATCACAAAACATAATATAGACAGGGTTATATTTGTAAGCAGATATCAAGATTGTCAGGAATAATTTATCTCATACTACAGCAAAATGCCTACTCAACATACCTTCTCATAAAAAACTTTGATGGTCATTGCAAATAATGTTCTAGTCCTACAAACCACTAGATCTGTTTATCTAAAGTATAAAATAAACAGAAACCCACCTAGGGTAGCAAAAGTACACAAAGCTCAACATCTTGAAACTAACCAATCAGATCATGGCTGTAAAACTTAAAACATAAAGCAGATGATCTGACATCGTTGGCTTATGAACAACAAATATTTGTGCATGATAAACTTACAATTTAAAACATAAATTCACTCCACTTAAAGTATTATCTGTATAAAGTCTAAGAACACATCTCATATATTGCTTGCTGATCGCCTTCCCTTTTCCCTTGAGAAAACTAATAAGTGAGAAATCTTCTCGAAACATTCTTTTGCAAAATCTCTTTTTTGTTTTTCTTCAGCTGCAGGATATGATGAAAAAATAATCTACTTTCTTCCTCATTTTTAGCTTATTTTCATATGTAAAGGTAAGACTAAACAAAATGATCCTTTCCATATCTTCACACAGGGAAGAGCCTTCTGGCTCTAATACATTGTTTTTTTTTTTAATTTTCCTCATTTTGATTCCCCTTATTTTCCATCCATTCATTTTCTTTTCCTCCTTATTTATTTTTCAAACAAATGCTTAGGAAGTAAGGAGTCAATAAAAATATTTAAAAAACAAAGCCAAAGCAAAGATATAGCATTGAAGCATCATTAACCCTTTTGAAGAAACAGTCCAGAGAAGCATTAATGCTAATAGAAGATACAGATAAAGACTGTTCACTTATTTTTCCTGCATAATTCAAAACCCCTTTTCTTTTCCTGTAGTTTCTTTCACTCAAGAATCTAATAAGAGTATATGCATGCCAACTGCAAGCATCAGGCTGCAATAATTAGGTGTTTAATTAATCACTTGAGTAGAACAAGAAATAATACAATGAACAAGCAAGAAAACTTTAGGAACCAAAACATTGAATTTGAAGTACTATGTTGATTAAATTATTTTGTTGCAACTTTCTAAAAGAATTTCTAGAAAACCATGTTCACAGTTAACAAAATTCAGGTCACTTCCTTACAAGAAGTCTAGTGAATGGAGCAGAACTGTAATAAAGCAATGCCCAAAATATTGTGCATGAACTGCAACTTAACACCAATAGAAACACTTTCATTTACCAGCAAAATATTTATGAGAGAGGTTACCCATACCAAGGCCAGAAGCAGTAACTTTGTTTTTGCTTTAATGAAAATTTGAAGCTCAAACTAATAACGAAGTTGTAAAGCACCCTAAATGAGAAGGTAAGGGAATACATACATAACTTTTAAGTCTGCAAAACCAACTACAAAAAAGTAGCACGAATAAGTTACAAAATGTTAAGTCCAGTATAACTCCGGACTGACATAAAACTGAAAGCACAGACAAACCAGATTGTGTTTTTGGACACACGCTCGACACACGTGTATTCTGAAAAAGCTATGTCAAATTGGGTCAATTATGCAGAAGCTATACCCTATTGTTTCTGATGGACACTCTTAAAACCTATGAGGCTGTGAAGATGTGGAAACAAAAACGCTATGCCCAACACCAAGAAGAAAGTACCATACTTCCTTGGAATTTCTCATACACCCATAATGTACTACATGATACACAAAGCTGTGCAAGGTTTATTATAATGCTATTTATAATGTGATTAACCATTCCTTGATTAGTACGATAAGATAACACGATAAGAACGACAAAATACTTGAAAGTCAAATTAGGGATCCTTAACATATACACCAAAATGCATTTGAGATACACAGTGTGCAAAGAATTCCCATGACAAAAGGAGAAAAACTGTTATTCTGTAAAATAGAGAAGAAAAGCAAGACATTGAGCATAGCAGGCCACGATTCATTAGCAAAAGCAACAGCACAGATAAAAAACGAAGAGCAAACACGAAAGGAATTATTGAACACAGTGAAAGACAGAGAGAAATCTACCATTCATCCTCTTTGACAAGTCATCCCACCAATCTACAGGACCCTCTCCCTCGGGTGACCCAGAAGCAGCGGAACCATTCCTGTCATGCTTCTTCTCTGGCTTTCTTTTCTTCTTCAATCCTCTCACAGGACCCATGACCAGTCAATCGAATCAGCAATACTCTGGAGATTCGGGGAGACAAAGCCTGCAAGAATTCACGGGGTTAAGAGAAAACAAAAAGCAAAACAAAGAGAAGATTCATTATGATGATGAAAGAGCAGCAACACTCACCAGAGAATGATGATGGAAACAAGTTGTGAGAGCAGGAATAATGGTTAGTTGTGGAACAAAGAGTGGTGTATGAGTGTCTGTTTAAAGCATGCAAGAAAGGAGTGAAAAAAGGGAAGAGAGGGCAGTTAAAAGTATGCTAAATGCAAAAGAAGGGGTAAGATTAAGGTTAAGGTTAAGGTTAATGTTAATGTAAGTGATGCAAAATCCAACCAACACCAAAAACAACATGTGGGTTGGTTTAAGACAATGTGTCAACACTTTCTCAGGGGAGAAGGGACACACAGACACAGATATGATATGGTGTTCTGTTCTGCTATGGGGCACTCTAAAAAAAAAAAAAAAAAACATCACCAATTCACCATCTTCATTCCTATGTATATTAAAATACACACACAACACAACTCAGATGCCTCATCATGAAAATCAAAAAGCTACTTCTCTTGATTTCATAACTATGTGCATAACAAAACAAAAGGAATAAATGACAAGCATAAAACCAATTTATTATATCATTGAATTATTCTTCTACCAAAAAAAAAATTATAAGTAAGAGATAAATAACAATTATGTATATAACATTTTATAAATAAATAACATATACACTCTTGGCAAAAAAACAAGGAAATCATTATAAATTATAACTCTTTTTATTTTTGTGAGACAGTTGAAAATCTTAAAACACATACAAAAATGAATATTTCTCTTCCAACATAGTTTGTTTTTATATTTAAATTGATTCTGTTTTGTAGGTTGAAATGCACTTAGATATATTAAAGTATTAACTTTTACAAAAGATATTTTAAAAATGATATTAATTATAAATTTTCATTAATGATGCATGAATTAATTTTATAATAGTTACCTTCAAAACTAACTGTTGGTGGAGAGTATAAAACTTCTACGCTGGTTCTATGTGTTACTCCAAATTGTATATTCATTAAATTTATAAAGAATTAATAATAAAATTATTATTGTAACAGAAAATATTTTCAGAATTGCAAAAATGCCCGGAACTTAGTTTATAATGAGAGGCTTTCATCACTAATTTTTTTCAAACATCTAAATTAATGTATACATATTTTTCTTTTATTTTAGTATATTTCATATACTCCACACCTCAAAATTATAATACATATATTTGGACACTCAAAATATATATTCTAGATACGCCACTACTTCTAAAATTTATTGAAATTGTATGTAATTCTTTGTTTTTTAATGTTTATTATTTTTATTTTTATAAGATCCACAATGTATTTTTTAAAATAATTAAAGATTATTAGTATAAAATGTTGCAAACAATAAATAAAAAAAATCAGTGTAACAATAGAAAAATAAGCAGTACTAAAATATTGACTAAACTTCTATTAAGTAAGTGCCTATACTGAAAATGTTAAATTAACTGGGAGAATGCATCCCATATAAAATAAATATTAATATTTTTATGTGATAATACACCAATAGTTCCTTTACTTTGCGCGGTTATCTTCTATGTGATTTGCCTCTTTCAGTGGCTTTTGATAAAGAAGCAAAATAGAAGCACAGAGTATGCTATTGTTAAAAATAATAAATATTAAATACAGTAAAAATATATAGATTATTTAATTAAAAACAAAGTACAAAATAACGTTTTTAAGATTATTGCACGGTTTAAAAGTATTATGATTTATTATAATAAATAGTATTATTTTAATGTTGGCTATAAGTTATTGCTTATTTAATAATAATAAGGTTAAATTAATTTTTTATTTTCTTATGAATTTATTGATTTTTAATTAAAAAATTTTTGTACCTTAAAATTTCTACATTTGTCTATTAGTTTTTGTTATTTATATATTTTTTTCTTAATTGAGCAGTATTACCTTATTTATCATTTTGTTTAATTCTCTCTAATTATTGTTAATGTTTTTTATTGTTTTTATTAAAAACTTATTAAATAATAAGATAACATCACTTACATTAATGACACTAACAATAATAATATCTTGGTTATTTTAAGTAATATTTTCAATTAAAATAATAAATGTTATTTATTATTTTATATTAACCCTAATAATATCTTAAATTTAATCGTAAAGCTTCATATTTGAATTCAAATAAACAAAACGATATAACAAACTGAGTAAAAAAAATTAAATAATAAAAATTCAATTACAAATATAAATATTTAAATACTTAATATAAAAGATATTAATTAAAGTTTAATCAAAATTAGTTATCATAAACTACGTTACGTGGCACACTTTTTTTACATGAGTCTCTTCCTTCTATTCTTTCTTATAATCAATATATCCTTAAATTTGCTATCTTCTTTCCTTTGTCTCTGTTTATCTTCCCATACATCATTGAAGACCAGCATTATGTATAAGCTCACTTAAAATATTTAGTTTTTATATTTAATTATATTAAACAAATATCTACTTAAATATGTTTTAAATCCTTAAAAATATTATCTAATTTTAGTGTATGTGAAAGTTTTGTTACTTTTAGTTTCACAATCTTTTAGAATTCTTTACTATTAGGTATAATTATTTTAACTCTAAAAGAGAAAAATACTAATGTAGATAATAAAGGGCATTTCAAATCAAGATAATCATATTATATTATTTTAAGTTCATATTTTTATTAAGTAATTTGTATTTTTTATAAATAAGATAATCGCATGTCATTTACTTTTCTAGCTTTTACATGTTTATAATATGAAAAGATTATGTTTTCAAAATAATTATTACTTTTCTGCTGACAAAATATCATCTTTAAAAGATATCATATATAAATTTTATATATTTATCACTTTTTACGTGAAGAAAGATCAGTAAAATATATTTAATATATAATACAGAGAATTACCTTTTTATATAAATTTTGACTTGCGTAAGGATAAAAACAATTATTTTTTGTTATACTATCATGATCATTTCTAACAGATTGCAATCATTAATTTAAAAAATATAAAACATATTTAAGAATTTTATTATTTTTATCTTTGAAAATAGAACTACTATTGTGATGCATATTAAGAAACGAAATTATATATATAATCGTTCAACAATTTATATATAGAACTACTTTTTTTTTCATTCGAAAAAGCATAAACCCGAAACGTTAATTAAGAAAAGTGAAACCAAGTCTATTTGAAACAGTGAGTTATTATTGATTTTAATTTTATATATTAAAATGGTCAATAAATATTAAAAAATAAATTAAATGTCTGTTTTTGCAATATTAAAAAAATAAAAACTGACACTTGTTAATTGTAACAAATAATTTGATGTGTTATTATAACATATAACATTATTTATTTTAACATACGTTTTCTTTTCAGTCTTATTCACTTGAGTTGAGAGAGTAATTGAATGAATTTGAAAAGATTTGAAGATAAATTTTGTGTTGTTTATTTGAATAAATTTGAAAATAAAGTTTATAAGAATTAGTGTAGGATTTAATTTATGTGAGAGATTAAAAAATTTATTTTCAAATTCACTTTCATTTATTTCTAAATCTATTCAAATAAACAACAAAAAATTTTATCTTTAAATTCTCTCAATTATTCTCTAACAAATCTATTCAAGTGAATGAGACCTTGTATCTACAAAACTGCCTTCATGTACTTTTACATATCGAAACTTGGGAATTGCTCACCTAGTTCTTTTTATTTCTCCACCCTAATATGTTGGAATTTATTTTTTAAATATAAAAATAATTTTAAAAAACGTGGCATTGTAATGTATTTATAATTTCAGTATAGCACCTTCAGCCTTTGGAAAACTTTTACCTTCTTTTATTATTTGACTATTTATTTTTAATTCTAGATGCATGTATTTAATCTATTTTTACAGAATCTATATTTTTTAGTTGTTATATGCCTTTAAATGTATATAGTCTATTAAGTTGTGATTTTATTTTGATGAAATATGTTTAGTTTTTTTTATAGTTTTCCTTGTATTATTTAATAAGTTAAATGATTAAGATTCAGTTTAAATAAATAAAAAATTATGTTTGGGTAAATAAAAAATCATGTTTGAGTAAAGTTTAGATTGTAGTAATAATTTTGAATAAGAGAGATGAATCTGTTGGACTAATTTTCGATAAGATTATATAGTGTGATGTTTTTTTTTTTAAAATGGTTCGTTCAAGGGGAAATAGAATATATAATATATTAGTCTGGATCATATTTTTACTTAAAAGAAATTGCAACTGAACTTCTAATTTGATTAAATTTTCGTTTAAGTATAATTTTTTCACTGCTAAAAGCATAAAATAAAATATTTTTCATCTTTTTTGTGAATTTGATGATTGTATTTGAATGTATATTATGAATATAAAATAAATATTAGTTTGTATATTTAATTAATTTGTAATTTATTTGAATGAATTATGTTGTATAAAAATCACTATTAAGAATTATAATATCTGAATTTATAGTCACATAATGAATGAAATATTATTTAATTTGTGTATAAGTTGTTGATACATATGTTATAGTTTATATATATATATATATATATATATATATATATATATATATATATATATATATATATTATTTTTCATGAGTAACCTAAGTCACATAAAATATCAATTTGTGATGAGAGTAACACATCAAGACATTTTTTTATGAGATATAGATTATGAACTTGTCTTCATTGGTTGTTTTATGTTCGTTTATAAATTTGAGTTATATATAATGGATCATATGTTAGTTTGTGATAGAATATACTTAATATAAGTCTTCTAAAATATATTAATTTTTTAATTTATAGTTTGCTTATTGAATATTATTGATGTATAGATTCATGTATGATTTATATGATTGTTGTATTTGGATTTTTGAATAAAATTAAATTGCTAAAATTTTAATTAAAATGTGTCCTTTTGTATATATTTTTCTTACACTTTAAAATTTTGTTAAAATAGTTCAAATCTATAGTACAAAGATGACGTTTAGCAATATTTTGCTACTATCCAACTCTAAACATTCACAATTTTAGATAACTAACCCTTAAGTAATTACCTTAATTCGATACAAAATCATAAATAAATAATATAAAAATTTTAAAAAGAAAAAAAATTCTACAAGTTATTGTTCACTTTGAGAGAACGTGTGATGCAAAGAATAATGTGATTTTGAGGAATGATAAAATTTTGTTTTTTTAAAAAATAAAAGAAAGGAGGTTCTTCTTTTCGTATTTCAATGACGACTTTTTATTTAATAAGCTCAAATCCATTCTATTTGTTTTTACCTCTAAAATATACTTTTCCTTCCTAATCCTATTTCAAATCCAAATTAAAGCTCAAACTTAATCATCTTATAATATTTACCTCTCCCTTTAAATTCAAATATCATATATTAAATAGGGTAACATGCAAATTAATTTAACTATTTAATGAACATGAAGAAAAGTAAGATGACACATTTAGTAATTTTGTATGGATATTATATTTTATCATACAATCCTAATATAATCTATGGACACCACTATTTCTAGAATTACATGATAAAATATATTGTATAAGACTTATTAATAACTTTCCAACAATACACTAGTAAAAAATAATACAAACGCGCCTTTTATGTTTTGGTTTATCAAAAACTGAAGGTCTCGATTTTATAACCGATGTTATATCTCTATATTGTCTCGATTCTAGCTTTATACCCTAAAAAAAGTTAAAAAATTACTTAAATATTCACTCCAATTTTTTTATATTTTTTATAAAAAACTAACTTATGTAACTAAATTAGAAAAACTTTTAAATATACCATAAATATTCACTTCAATTAATATATAAAACTTATTATAAATAAAACTATCTTATATTCTCAAGTTGGAATTATTAAATTTTTTTAACTTATGTGAAATTATAAAAGATGATATTAATAAAAATTGCTTATGTGGATTATTTTCATTCAATTGCAATAATTCATTGTATTGTTTTCCTATAAAAAAGAGAATTACATTATACTTAACAGATAATATAAGTTTTCTCTTCTCCAATATAAGTATAATATTAATTTTTAAATTTAAATTATATGAGCAATTAAAATATAAAGAAAGAAATAAAAAATTAAATTTAAATAGTCAAATTTTAAAAAGGTATATATAATTTTAATAAAAGTTTTTTATTTAAATTAACTTATATTACATTATAATGTTCTTTAGTTTTTATTTTATATATATATATATATATATATATTATTTTATCACATTATTATTTTTTATTCTATTATGTCATGTTTGACATCAGAGAATTTAGCTTCATAATTCCGTGTTATTCCAGCGTGGCATCTTTTGAGTAAAATAAATATTTTTTTGGCTGGTTGTTGTAACATAACATCTCATGTCTATTATTTGTTTTCTTTCCTTTTTAATGTTACTATGCGTCGTATTTCCTTTTGCTGCATATTTATTGTAGCAAGCTCATTTAATAAATGATGTGCTTCTCTGTATCACACATCTTAGCCAAGTCTCATGCAAGTTGTTAATAGCTTTTTCAACGTTAATAATTTGATAGCTCTAAATGGGCCATAATCAAGCCCAAGTAGTCTCCTCTTATATTTTTTTTCTCTTTTGGACTCATTTTTCACTGACTATTACTTTCTACACTTCCACAATTAATAAGTGCATCTTATAATAATAGTAATAAAAAAACACTCTTCATTACTGTAACATACCAACATTATCCCTGTAGCCACTGCAGTCGCTTCTATCATCACCAGCTGCAGAGGAAAAATACACAATATATATATAACTTTGTTCCATTTAATTTTAACTTTTGCTTCCAGCACTATCATAATTACTACCATCATTCTCATTAAATTTAAAGCTTTTATCATATATTTTAAAAGTGACTTTGAAATTAGATTTTTTTGAAAACAAAATTTCAAGATATATATATATATATATATATATATATATATATATATATATAAACTTTCTGAAATAAGATTTTGATAACATATAAAATATTTATCAGAAGACTACTAATCATTCATCTTTCTGTTTTAAATTGAGAAATTAGGAAATATTATAGATTTCGCAGAGAAGAAGATACGGTGACAAGAAGACTTGGGAAATTAGAGAACATATTTTATTCCTTTTACTAGGTGCAAGTAGTAGTCATGGGGTGTAGGAAGTAAAAACCTTAAATGATAGAATTCTACACTCGCTGCTGGGTACACCGCAACATTCTTGGACCATCCAAAAACAAACAAAGCCCAACCTTATATTTTGCAAAATGTTTATTTTATTTATTTTAATATCATAACATGATGCTATAAACTATACAGTATGAAAATTATTTTTGGGTTGATTTGGTGCAAATGTTGAATCCTAAATCATAGTAAATGCAGATGTTGGTGCATAAATGCAAGCCACATGATGGACTTTAGATAAGAATAATGACATGCATGACTTTATAAATCATATAAACGGTTCTTATTTTGTTCTGCCAAGTGCGAATGTGGAACTGCCTCGTCACAACAACTGTCCCACATCGTCTCCTCTCCAACCAAACCCTACCTTTGTGACCATTCCTATCAACACTTGCCACTAATAAAAAAAAAACAGATATTCATATTTATTATATAAAATCAAATAAAAAATAATAATACGATTCAAAGTAAATATTTCTTATTTTATAAATTGATCATATCGAACACTAATAAAAACGTTATTTTCCGAAATAAATAATAATAATAATATTTGGACGAGATTCGTGAATTACGGTAAGATTAGTTGATGCGTTGGTATAGGTTCGGTCAACGGAGTTATTGGAAATATAAAAAATAATTTCATATAATACATCACATAATTAGATCTTTGCTATTTAATAAATATATGTTGCCCTACTCATTAGATTACAAGTAGATTCACTCAATCTTATCACGAATAAACAGTTTCTTCTGATGGGTTTTTTTAAGAGATTAAATATGTAATTAGTTTTAATAAACAGACTGATTTAATTTATACCACACTTTGGTTTTACTTGAAGTAATTTGTTCTGTAAATATTTTTTGAACTTATCATTAAATTAAATTCGTTTGAAAAACAAAAATAAACAAAATTAGTTGTACTGAGGTTATGGTATAAACATGGTCAGGAAAGTATTAGATTCATGGAAGATTATTTAAGGAATATCAAGATCTTTATATAATATTAAATATGTAAAAAAATTAAAATTACTGCATTTATATTAAAAGATAATAATATTATTAATGATTAAATGATATAAAAATGTTTAAGAAGATGTTAAAAGAATATTGACATAATTAAAAAAGTCGAAAAGGAATCTTTAATGAGAATCCAAGATTTCCATTTAGACAAAGAGACTAACATATCTAATTACTCTAATTAATTAGCTAATTAAGTTATAGTGGGCCAAAAGCAGAGAAGCTTAAGAATTATGTTTTGTTTGTGATGGAAACTTTTCCCACTTTATCTTTTGAGAGTCATAAGCACAATATTCCTGATCATGGTGGAAGAAGGCCTTCAACTTTATCAGCATTTTCTTCTGAGCAGAAAGCTTTGTTCTGATCGAATACAAATCTTTCTGTGTTCAAGTACAATTCCAGAAGCACATATTCCTGAATGATAGAATCATGGCAGAAGTTGAAGCATAGATTGAGAGCATCATAGATACATCGATCACGACAACACTTGTGAGATATGGCGTGAATGTTTAATAAGTACGTGGTATCCACGAACGAAGAGCAATAGAGAATATGGTTATGTGGAGATGGTATATCCATTAATTAATAATGCAGTCACATCGAAGCTCAAGGAGGAAGATGACATCACACTGACTCTTCTCTTTTTAATCAAATCAACGGTGGACGCGCCATCTTGCTTCTTCTTCACCTTTCATAAACAGTAATATACTATATATATACGATGCTGTGGAAATCACAGTAGTTCATCATAAAAACGTTTGAAATCGGCACTATTATGGAAGCAGATGCTTGTTTTCAAGTTCTAGATGTTGTTATGGTGGCCCACGACACATCAACTCCTACAATTAATGGAGTACACAACACAACTATATATAAGCACCGATGCATATCTCATACATATTCAACTTTATATTTTAATGAAAAGTTAAAATAAAAAATAATATTGAATTAATATAAAAAAATTATGTATGTCTAACTATTATTTTTCTTCAACAACAATTACTTCCATTTTTTTTTCTGCCCATATCTGATTATTTTACCCAAATAACGAGTGTGTCAAATATTTATACAGATAGTATGT
Organism: Vigna radiata var. radiata; assembly: GCF_000741045.1. Lineage (NCBI taxonomy): Eukaryota > Viridiplantae > Streptophyta > Magnoliopsida > Fabales > Fabaceae > Vigna > Vigna radiata. The sequence goes on from NC_028354.1 coordinate 5,251,707, forward strand.
TGTTCCTAAACCGTACTACAAAAATATAGTATTTCGAATTAAAATAACAAAAAGCTTGAATCTCGTAACTTTTTCTTATGTGAGTATTCAGATGGAAACACTAATGTTGATTCCATTCTGGTGTAGTGTGAACAGAAAGGTTGAAGAGATGATAAGAAGAAAAAGAAAGTGAATCAAAATTCATGTGATGAAAAGAAATACACAAAGGTAGAACAACTCTATGCAAATTTTCCAATAATTTTAAGAACTGAATTATAGTTTCTTTTGTCCCTTCCTTTTATTTCTCTAATTCCTCATTAATTAGTGATTTTTTTTCTAAGATTTATTCATTTTGGGAATTTTCTTAAGAAAGTAAAAAAATCCATACTAAAAATATACTAGAAAAGGAGAGACAGCAGAAATGGGAAATCAAAGTTTGTTTTATAATGGTCCATCAAACAAGCTGATATGCCCTCTCACATATCAGTAATGAGTGCTGAAATAAAAGGTGAGACTGAATGAATGAAAAAAATAACATGATATCTTTGTCAAAAATATTTTATATGTGTACTTGTTTTGCAATCCAATAAAGTTAAAACTATAAAACATCTAGCTGTAAGGAGTTTTAATTTCTTAATTATAAAACTTCTAGCAGTAGAAGGATGCATGCATGTGTCATGTGTCATGTGTCATGTGTGCAAGTGCATATATATATATATATATATATATATATATATATATATATATATATATATATATATATATATATATATATATATATATATATATATATATATNATATATATATATATATATATATATATATATATATATATATATATATATATATATATATATATATATATATATATATATATATATATATATTGTACGGTAGGGACCGGACAGTACCGAGAGATACACATACGGACCACTCACATAACCCTCCGGCAATCAGGGCTCATAGCCCGGTCAATACCGGTGTGGTCACAGAAAGGAACGGACGGCCTATAAGAGCTAGGACATCAGGAGCTAGGGCTCACAGAGGGTTGCTGACTAGAGGTGGCGGACGCATACGGACGTCTCACAAACCGGCTATCGAGAGCCTCGCGCTGTTGTCGCGAAACCTGCATAACCCAGGACGACCGCTGAACGTCCGGTCGTCAGCAATGACTAAGAATATCATAAGTAATTCTGGATTAAGGTAAATTGGGATTAGCCTCCAAGGGCCTACAATTGGGCCTTGATTAAGCGTATACTAATCATTGGCCCATAAAAAAAACTATAAATAAGAGTCAAAGGTAAGAGGTAGTTGGTTACATTGAATGCACATTTATTTCACTCTCTTTCTATCTCTAACTTTGAGAATTAAAACTGACTTGAACGTCGGAGTATAATTAGCAGGTACCCGACCGAACCCGACTAAGAACGAGATAACTAAGACGAACGGTTCGTGAGAAAAGTGTGAAGAAGGACTAGGAGACATTCCCGACCGGAACATATACCATCCTAAAACCTCGACTGGTTAATTATTACTTATATATTCATCTCTACCATTAATAATATTTTACTTTTCGTTTTCTCATCCAACCCAAATAGATTCACACAGTTCATCTTTTTCCTGCATCTGACACATAACGTGCTTCTTTCTTTCCACAACCAGAAATACTATTTCTATAATAGCTCTGCAACAACCGATCAAATCATGAAAATAAGCTGGAAATTTACAAAACTAGGCAAATTTGAAACCTATATTAAGTAGATATGTTTCACTGTGATAACCAATTACAAGAGTGTCTGCAAGGACTAAAACACTGATAATTGATTACATCTTAATTGTAATCAATTGCCTAATGTAAACTTTAAATTTGCCAAAAAAAAAGAGACACATATAGAGGTGGGGGTTGTTGCTTAGTTTTCTGCATGAAAAGACCAAAATTGAGTCGTTTTCTTCATCGATATCAGAGAAAGCCAAAAACAGAAACATTATCTTGTCATATTTTATATGTATGTGTGGTGTGTGTGAAATGTATATGTACATGGCATCTTGCTATTGCTATAACGTCAGAATATCCAAGTCTATGTCACATGCAAATAAAAAAAGGAAAGAGGGTGATAATCTGGGACCATTAATTAAGCAAAGAGTTTGCAGAAAAAAAGATCATCTAGAATGCAACAATGACACTAGCAATATTATGTTGAATTGTGGTTTAGTTTATTGATTTAGAAGAACACATCGTAGGGGACCATTTCCATTATCTTGTAATAAACCCTAAGAGAGAGAATGTTGAAGATAATAGCAAGTGGTGAGTCCACAAAAATGGTGGCATCCACGTCACTGGCAGATCTTTTTGGCAACTCTGAACGTTGGAGTTATTAAAGAAAGGGAAGCAGAATAATGTTTATTATTGGAATCCCATGCTCCAAATTGTGTACTTGTTCCAATGAGAGGTTTGAATCTAAGGAAAATGTTTATTTATTGTGGTTAATAATTTATGATATAATGTTATCTTTATGTTAAAAAAAGGATGCTCAGAACATTGAAGACCACAAATAGAGTGAGTGGTGTTAGTATAAATGCAGACAAATGATGCAATATTCCACTCTGCATATCTACTTATCAGGTATTGTTAGAATCGTGGTTCAGCAATATTATTATATTGTTGTTCATCTAAATCTGTAGCACTTTTCCAATCACAGAGAAGAAGGCCGGCAGGCCTGAGTTCAACATCCAATTACAATTCAATCATTTCCATGTTAGTTAGTTTTCTTCTCCACTCACATTCTCATATCTATTTCTCGATTCTTCCTTTTCCCTCCAATACTCTCACTAAATCCAAAATCTCATCACTTCTTACTGTTGTTCATCATATCATTCATTACAAAGGCTCAAATGCCAAAACCATTCTTCTCTTTTCGTCTCCCTATCTTTATATCTAACATCAATTGTATGTAATGCTGAGATTTGATTAATTAATTATTTATTTATATAATATTTATCAGTTGATTTGGCCATTCATTAAAAATGATGTAACCATGTTTCATTATTTGTCGGTGATGATGGATTCTGAAAGGTGAAAAAGATGAGACGAAGAATACGCAATTTTTTTAAAGTAAGATTTTCTGAAACTTAATTTGTCGTCCCTACCAATATCACAACTTGGGTACAATTTAGGTTGCTGCCCAATTTCTTTTTAAGATATCATCACCAGAGCCTTGTGTATGCTTTGCACTCTTAAAACTCAATTATTAAAAATAATGTTGTTTAAAGAAACAATAATTTCTCTAAAAAAGAAGCCATTTTGTTATAAAATGGTAACTTTTCATTTTATCTCTTGTAAAATGAAAGTAAGGATAAATGAATTGAGGAATATGCAATTAATGAATAAAAGAAAATAAGATTTTTGGATATTTTTGGATGAATCTCTTTTTACATTTTTAGGAGAAAAAAAGAATATATTAGACGTAATTTTAGGTTCATTTCTAACATTTAAAATCTAATCATCAAATTTTAGTGTGATTCTTTAATGTTTGAATGTACTTGCATTAAGATTATAACTCTATCATCTAACAACAAGCACAAACTAGTTCATAAATACGTAAGTAAGATTATACTTTAATAAATAAAAGAATATCAATATAAGAGTTGGAAATTATTATATTTTGACCTCAACACAAGAGAATGTTAACTCCTGGTAATAGATGCAAAAAATTATAATGCTTTGAGTAGCCATATCCTTTTGTGTTCCTTAATAAGTATAGATAATTTTTATTTACAAAGACTCTCTAAAAAGTGTCTCAAAATCTATCCTAGAAAGGGTTTGTCTGAAATAAGAATACAACTTTGCTTTTATAAATTGTTCAAGACGGTTCTCAACAAATGCACTTGTAGCTCAGTTGGAGTTTCTTACTTATATGTGTTTGCTTTTATGCCTCACTCTCGTGTTTTAATGCTTAACTCTTGAGATATCTTATCTGAGAATGAGTTTTCATAACTCAGTCTTAGATTTGGTGCTTGAGATTTTTTCTTTAAAGATATTTTCTTTTGTGGTTCAACCTAAATTTTGTTGTTTAACTACACTAGTTATAGTTTTTGCACATAATTATTTAAATTTTTCATCTACTGTTTTTTCATTTTAACTGTCTTTTAAGTGTTGAAAATTATAAAACAAAATGAATTTAACTTAAAAATTAACATAATCAAAATAAGATAATTATCAAATTCATTTCAAAATCAATTCAAATTAGAAACTTATCAAAATCAAACTAGAAATGCTCAAGATTTTAAAACAAGTTAAAAATCCTCAATTTATAGCTGCTCCACATATATATATATATATATATATATATATATATATATATATATATACACACACACACACACTTAAATATGCTCAAGATATAAAATTAAGTGGAAGATATTCCATGATAAACAAATAAAAGTCATACATCTAATTATACAATTATGGGTATGTTTGACAAGTTGTTAAGCACAAGTCAATCTTGACAAAACAGAGAAATTTTTATTTTCAACTTGTTCTTCTTTACTAAAAACTTAGTGTTGTTGTACCCATATGGATATAAAAGATTCGTGTGAAATGCGCTCATACAAGACAAAATTTGACTAAATAAGTATTAATTAGGTGTTAAATAAACCATATTCGACTTTGTCCTCCTAAATGTAAAAAATATATGAAAAAATAACACTTTAGATTCATTTATAAAATTTTATAGTTAAGGTTCTATTACAGGATTTGAGAAAGTAGAAAACAAAAATTGTTAAATTTGGTGGAGAAGATTTTTTATTGATTTAAAAACTAAAAACATGTAAAATCCGCGTTTTACCTTGAAACATATCAGTCTCATCCAAAAGAAAGCCTTTTGATTTTACTTTAACCTAATGTTGTATTTGTTGGTTATATATTACTCATTCATACAAGATTATATTTGTATTTTGTTTTTTTTACTAATTTCTTTAAAATTAAACAACTTTTTATGAAAATATTTATCGTCAATTAAATAATTCAAGTTGGAAAAAAATCGTATTATTTAATATAACCTAAACTGGCCCGACATATAGTGCCACACTCTCTCAGCTGAGGGCACCACACACAACTTTGGTTGCTACATTTATCTAACAATAGTTTTTAGACTAATATCTCTATCCTTTTTTCAATATTATATATTTCTCAGAAAACATCTTAACCATTTCTTCCTATATTCTTCACTTTTTTTTTTTTTTTTGTCTTCTTTCACTTTCTCTTTTCTTTCTGTGCTGCCCTTTGCAGAAGTCAAGAGCCGTAATATCCATCAAACTCTTCATCAAGCAGCATGGCTTCTCTGTCAACTTAATCCCTTCAAGTTTTAATTTTCTCACACACCATTCTTTCTGGAATCCTACTTCTAAAAAATCAAGCTTTTTTATTTTTCTTCATATTTCTGTTTTCTGGATGTTGAGAGTAGATGTTAGCTGGCCAACAACACCCCCAATGAAAGGCGAATCAAAGAACACCCAAAAAAAGTCTTTAGTATATGATTATATATAAATGCTTTAGACTATTGAAAAAGGATTCAAAAGGGTATACGCTATAAAAACAATAAAATGTACAATATTGCAGAGTGTTGCCTAATCTTGTCTTTGTGTTAAATTGAGGCACCTATAAGGCAAATCCATGCATATGATGAGAAGATATGATTAATTAATGAGAAATTTGGGGTTGAAAATGCATAGGGGAAGGTGGAACTGGGGGAGAAAAACATCTGTCAGATAAGTTCAACATGAATAAAGTGGTGTGTATGGGTAGAGGAAAAAATAAAAATGGTGAAAGTTACATGAACATATTGATCTATTACTCTGATTATTTCCACGTAGCGGGTGATGTCATCATGAAAAAATGACCAAATGAACGGTGGATATGCAAAATGGCTTATAAAAAATAAAGAGTGAGTACGACAAGGCGTATATATAAATGTTGGTAATGGTTGCATAGGAGGCAGCAAGTGATAGATAAAGAAAGAAAGAACACTGGAGAGAAAATATTCCATTTCCAGAAGTAGTGGTGTGTGAAAATGGTTCAACAGGAAGTGCGTAAAGGTCCATGGACAGAACAGGAAGACTTCAAATTGGTGTCGTTTGTTGGCTTGTTTGGAGACCGTAGATGGGACTTTATTGCTAAGGTATCAGGTTTGAAGGTGGCGGGAGACAGTAAAATAGGCATTAGGCATGCATTATGGAAGAACCACCCTAGCTTTAACCACCTCACTTTGTTGTAGGTTTGAATAGAACAGGTAAAAGTTGCAGATTACGGTGGGTTAATTACCTTCATCCTGGTCTCAAACGTGGAAAGATGACACCCCAGGAAGAAAGACTCGTGCTTGAGCTTCATTCAAAATGGGGAAATAGGTTTGATGATCGATAACCATATATATATTATATATGCTCAACTTCACTATACTTTCTTAGTTCCTTTGTCTTCAAACCAAAACTTAGATACATATAATTCTTAAGTAATATTCTGCAGATTGTTCAGGTAAAACTTCGAATCAACAGTCTGAAACCACTATAACTAAGTTTTATGCTTTGTATCATTGACCCTTTTGACTCAAAACTCTAATGATATGCAGGTGGTCAAGAATCGCTCGCAAGTTACCAGGGCGCACTGACAACGAGATCAAGAACTACTGGAGGACTCTGATGAGGAAAAAGGCTCAGGACAAAAAAAGAGGAGAAGCTGCATCATCTACACCAACAAAACCTTCTTCCAGTGTTCATTCCTCAATATCAGTATCCTCAAAGAAGCATGAAGTGGATCCACACGGTTCAAAAAAGGCAGGAGAAGAGAGCTTTTATGACACAGGAGGAGCTTCAACCCAAGATGAAGGTGAAGGTGAAGGTGAAGGTGAGTTCTCAATGGATGATATATGGAAAGATATAGACATGTCAGAAGAGAACAACAACAGTTTTGTTTATGGAGAGAGTGAAGAGGGTTGCAACTTGTCTTGCCCATCTGCATCATCATCGTGGGAGTATTGTTATGAGAATCTGAGGGTGATGATGGATGAGGAAAGTTTGTTTTGCCCCATGAGTGAACCATATTTTTATGCATTAAACGGCTAACAGTATGATATTCTATTCGTTTTTTCCAACAAATATTTTGTTGATAGCATATGTGTGGCAGTGGCATGCAGCTAAAGTCTAACCTGTATAGCATTGTTGCGTCTTTAAGCTTTTGGAAGGGTTCAGTTTCACAGTAGGTAGTAGTAGTAGTAGTAGTAGTAGTAGTGAGTGTGACCCAGCTGTAATAATTTTCAGATTAGGCATAACTCAATGTTGGTTTCAGTGCTTTTACTTTCCAAAACCATCCAATAGGATAGCTAGTTGCTCCTTCTCATTGTAAAATATCAAGCACTTGTTTGCATCTCAATTTCAGTTTTCATTTCAGTCTCATCTACACTTCTCTCACATCTCATGCTCCTTTTATTCTTTATATTTCACTAACAATGGTATGAATAGTATAAAGCTATATATGCGACTTGCAGATCTCAACACAAACATATGTGTTGATTTCGATCCAAAAGGGTCTTATAAACAAGCCTCAAAATGAAGCTTAATATCAAGGAAACAGAACTGTGATTCACAGCCGATGAATCTTAATTTTCACGAAAACACACAGTAGGAAAAACAGGAAAAAAAAATGAAAGTTTTATCTTTTATCATGAACTAGGACAAAAATAATAATAATTTTTAATTTTATAATTAAGTCTAGAATTAATCTTAAAAATAAATTTAAAAAGTTAATATGTTTAAAAAATTTAAATAATAAATTTTGTAAAAGTATAAAAGATAAAACATATATAGTGTATGTATAAATTGCGGTAATATAAGTAATATAAACATTTAGACTCATCTAATCCATATATAAACATATTCGTGTAATATGTAAGATTAGATTTCTATAATTAATATATAGACAAATTTACATATTATATATTATAATATCATGTATATTAATAAAGTGTTAAATTGATACAATCAAACCGTCTAATATATTATATTATAATAAATAATTTTAAGTCATTTATCAACAAAATTGAAATAGATAACAAAATAAATTTGTTAGTATTTTCTTTTCTTATAATAAATAATTTCTCTTATAATATATGTCAACTATTAACTAAAGTGTTTCTTCATGAAAAAAACGTTTTTTAGCTAAAATTTGATATAGAGTCAAGGAACTATATTAATGTTTTCAGAGTTAAAACTAGGAACATATAGTTTATGATTTTTAAACCTCATGAATCTCTCTCAAATCACCAATAAAATAAATATATAATTAAAATACGAACTGCATATGTTTAACACATTATAATTTTATTTTTTTACTTAGTATTTTATTTTAAAATATTTAAAAACTTTGAAAACATTTTTATTTTCATTTAAAATATACAAAATTTGATAATATTAAATAAATCAATTTTTTAAAATAAATAAAAATTCAATATCCGCATGATAAAAAAGCTTGATATATACCACTGAAAGATAGCATTTGCATATAAAAGGAAAATAATAATCGAATGTAATGCATACTTTTTTTTTTCACCTCACTTTCTCACCAATGTAATTTCAGACGAAAAAATTTAAACTGGCAATGAAGTTTCGCTAACACCAGTACATAAGATGAAATGAACATTACATAAGAGATGTTGTTGTGTTACAAAGTTGAAAGGAATGAAGAATAGAAACACAAGCAAACGCTAGAGAAAGAACAGAGGAATGAGAAGAAACATAAACAGAGAGAAAGGCATCCCAGTTCAATTAATAATCAGTGACGGGGAGCTGTTCATGAGTGTTTTGGCTGATGAACAAAATCTCGTAGACAACAGCAGCAATGGCAGCACCGGCAAATGGGCCGACCCAATAAACCCAATGGTTAGCCCAAGTCCAACTGACAACAGCAGGCCCAAAAGATACAGCAGGGTTCATGGATGCACCGTCAAAAGCACCACCAGCTAAGATGTTAGCACCAACTATGAAACCAATTGCAATTGGAGCAATTATGCCAATGTCACCCTTCTTTGGATCCACTGCAGTTGCGTACACCGTGTAAACCAACCCAAAAGTCATCACAATTTCAAACACCAGAGCGTTCCCTGCTCCAACACCGGAAGAAAGTGCAAATGCAGATGTTTCCTACAATGTAACACACAAAACATAAATTTAACACATCTACGAATGATGTTGAGGAAAATGAAGTTGTTTATGTTATGTTATGTTATGCTGTGTACCATTCCACCAGTGGCAAATTTAAGGAGCAAACAAGCAACCACAGAGCCAAGCAACTGAGCTATCCAGTATAAAATGCTTCTGAAGAGAGTAATGTGGCCTCCAACAAAGGCACCGAAAGTGACAGCAGGATTCACATGACCACCAGAAATGTTTGCACCAACTGAGACAGCAACAAAAAGTGCAAATGCATGTGACAGTGACGCTGCCACTAACCCTGCTGGTGTTGCCGAACCATTGTTTGTCAGCTTATCTGCCAAACCATAAAAACTTATGTGTTACTGTGCATTAATTCTCATTGTTCAGAAGATAATCATCAACCAATTATACTGTTATATTGTTGTTACTGCTACATGCATGTTCAAAGTAACACGAAGTTTAATAACCAAAGAGAAGGTGCTTACTAAAAGCCATGCCAGAACCTTCCCCTGCGAAAACGAAAATGAGCATTGAGATGAACTCGGCAAGAGCAGCCTTAAGCGCGTCCACATGGGTCAACTCGGAAGAATTTCCAACGGCAATTCTAGAAATCGGCATTTTCTTCTTCTTCTTCTTCTTCTTCTCTCTGATTCTATGTTTGTAGTGAGTTTGGAATAAAAGAGAAGAGAGTGAATGCCTTAACTTGAATGATGTAGTTGGTTGTGAATTTTTGTGGAGTGGTCAAGGTTGTTATATAGTACTACAAAACACTAGTGCTAGCGAAGTTTAAGGCACGAGGAACAAAATGTTAAGGTAAAAAGAAGAAAATTCAAACTTTTGCCACCTGTCTATAGTCTAGGGTGGCGGAGGGAGGAGCCTCCTGGTTGCTCTTGTGATGACACGTGTACAAGATGATTTGGACTGGTCACTGGACACCGACCAATTGCGTATGGCGTTGTGGGCCCTTCAATCAATTGGCACCTTTTGGACCAAACCTACCCTTTGAATTTTTACTGGGCGGTGATGTGGACCGGCCCAATAATGTTGGATTCATTATTATTCATCATTATTACCTCAGTCTCTAAAGTAACCTAGTCAACTGATTTGTTTTGCAAACAAAACTTGATTATTATTAATACCTGTAATGGATGTGTGAAATGCAGTCAATGAATTTATTTAGGTGGATTGGTTCATACGCATAAAGTTATTTCTTCTTTTCGAGAATGGGAAATGAGTGATATACTAGTGTAATTGATTTATCTAACAACTTGTTGCTGTGAAGTTGGAGTTGTGCCAGATTGGTTTCAAGCTGTGGGATGGAAAAATTGATTAGGTTGAACATTATTGAAACATTGCTCTGAAGAGGCAAATATGAAGGGAGCATTCAATTATATGTGAGCCTACCAATATGATGCATGAGGAGCCACGAGTATTTTCAAACATTCCTGACCTACACCATTTAAATTATCTTAATTTTTAAGCTTATCTCATTCTTTCTTTATTGTTATGGTCGGCTTAAAGGACCAAAACTTTGAAACCAAGCTCGCATTTTCTTTTTCTGGTCTGCCAATAACCTGTGTTTTATCCCCTATCGTGTGTATGTATATATATACGTATGTACCAATTATCTCTAAGGATTAAAGTAGATTTTTATTTTAGGATGAACGGTCTCAAAAGTATCTAATGTTTTATTTTTTACTGATCACAGTTTTCTGGTGATGATCATAAATATTTTTTCGTTGATATACTACTGTATATTTGTAGTATATTGTTGTAAATTATTTAGAAAAAATAGTAAACTGTTCATTTAGTATTTAAAAGTTACTCGATATTAATTTAATTATTAGAAAATTTATCATAAGTCCATCAAAGAATTGTTTAAATGTCTACAGCTAATTTTTTAATATATAAGCATGATCTTATAATTAAAATGGCGATGAGTAATACTCATGATGGCTTAAGAGACGAAAACATATAGATTAAGTGAAATGTAAAACTTACCTTTCTTTCACTCGATATATTTTCACATATCATAGAACTAAAGCCATACTCATGATAGCCAGTGAGTGGCTATACTTGATTGAGCTTAACCTAACCTTACGCATCAAGATAATTGGAAATTTCCCAACGAGTTTGTAAATTCAGCAGACTCCATTATACGTTTAAAAATATAATTAAGAGCTAAAAACACAATTAAGCTTCATCTCTCAATTTAGAAATATAATTTGAACATTCAAAATTATTAAAAGCTAACAACAATTGAAAAAAAATCATTTGATTTTCTCAAATTTATTGTTTAAAGATTAAAATCAGTTTTTGAAAACCATAATTTTAAGAATCATAACCTAATTCGTAGAATAAAACATAATTTAGTCAAATCCACACGTCCTTAATTAGGATTCTACACCCCAGATAGATAATAAGACGAACAAAGAACTGAGTGAAAAATATCAGAATGGAATGCTCAGCATGTTTTTCGGATAAAGGCTGCTGAGTATTTCAGAATTGCTTAGTATGGATTCCTCAATCACATTAAGTAAATAACTGAAATGGAAATGGGAAAATGGAGTGTATACAACGTCTTCATTTATTACAATTTGTAAAACTTAAACAAGAAAAGCTCTCTTCAGACATCTAATACGATGTGCAAAGGCGGTGCAAATCTTCCATTCCGAAATTACCTGGAAAAATAACAAACAGCATAAATTTTCCATGCAAAGACTTCGTGAAAATTTTAGAGCAGAGTATGTTCAGAACATGCTCTCCTGACATATTTGGTTTGGGAAAACTACGGTATAGTATTAAAAGCTGCTGAAAAGCAAACTACAGAAAGTCCCAAAACATACAAGATTGATAGAACTATATTCCCTTAGGTGTTCGCAATCCAGCATCATTGTAAGAACAAAACTACAAGGTCCCAATAATTATCACATTAAAGTAATCATAGAGTGCATCCATTCATCAGAATTGCTTGTTATGAACTACTCAAGCACGTTTAAGTAAACAACCAAAATGAAAATAGGAACACGGAGAGAGTGTACAACATCTCTTCTATTACAATTTGTAAAACTAAAACAAACAAAGCTCACTGAACACATCCAATACAATGTGCAAATCTTCCATTCCAAAGTCACCTGAAAAAATAGGTATAGTATGACATCCTATTAATTGAATCTACAAATTTATGTATGAATATGATTAAGAGATAACACGACAAACAATTGTCAAGATTGCAAGAAGTGGTTCAAACATCAAAGTCCATTATAAAATAAGATAAAAAATATTTGCTGAGATATTTAACATTCGGTTCCTCGGTAAGGTTAGCAACAACTACTAAGCAAACCCAATTTCATGTAAAATCATTCATATTATGGTAAATTGATTCTTAGATCATCGCCTCAAAATTCCAAACCTAAAACACCTCATGATCTTTCAAAAAAACATAATATCACACTTTGATCTTCACCGGAATCATGCTTCAGTAACAACTCATTAAACAAACCGCGCATTAAATAATTCACATCCATCAACTTGAAAATTGCATACACTTAGGCACATCCACAATATAAGATTTGAATTTGGAATGACAGTCAAGTTTAAGGGCCATCACACTTTTAGTACATCAACAGAGCCACATCAATGAAACTAAAGCAGAGGATAGACAGTAATGCAACATATAAAGAAATGGGACTGAGAAAGAGGATGAAAATGAGTATGAGAAGCTTTGAACTGCTGTAATAGTTCATAACGTGTTTGTAATGGTATACCATTTTGTTTTATATTAAATTAACCACGTCAATGAACAAATATCATGAGTGCGTGGGCCAGATTATGCATACTTTCAACCACAGATGCTCTCATTTTACCACAATTCATGTATATTTTTACCAAACTGATTGGTCGGGAAAAAAATTATAGCTAAAAAACTAGAATGCCCAATTTCCGGCAAACGAATAATCTGGTATATTGTATCAGATATGTGCATTGAACTCCAACGAGTTGAAAATTAAATATCAACAATCGAATACACGAGAAGCGCATTTGTATCAAAAGAGGAAAATAAAAAAGGGTAAAATGTGTGAGAAAAAAGCTAGGGTTTTGTGGGGGGAGAGTTACCTCTTGTGTGCCTGGACGAATTTTGACTTTTTGGCGTCCTCCTCTGCGGAAAATGAAGCCACGGGGAATAAGATCCAAAGCAAAAATCAAATTTCAGGAAAAAAAAAAAAAAGAGGATTGGGGATGAGAAAATAGGAAAATGGATTTACCAGTTAGGCCAAGAGAAAATTTGGTGATCACAGCTCCGGTGACGGCGAATCCGACCAGGAAGGGCCAATTTCGCTTCCATTCCCGCTTGAAGAAAACAGGCCAAGGATCGAACAGACGCATTTTTTCTTCACTTCTCTTTCTCTTCCTTTCGCTCTCTGCTCTTCCACTCCAACAACATCTAATACCTGCTATTCTCTTCCGCTATTGCCTCACCCTCAAACCCAACGGGCTTTTCTAGGCCCAACACTCTTTAGTGGGCTTGTTATTGGGCCCAATCAAAATTACCTGCTTTAGAAATTTTCTGTAATATATAATTTCTGGAATATGATTTCTGGAACAGATTACCAAAAATAAGATTTCTAAAGTAGGATTTTCCAAATGAAATTTCCGACATGAAATGCATTCAAAATAAGTTTACTACAATACAATTTCCAACTTTTTTTTGAAATGAAATTTTCTGAAATGATCTTTTTTCTATAACACTTCCCTCTTATTTTTGTATCCTCAAATATTATTTATAATTGTAATTTTAAAAATATATTGTCTAATAAAAATGACAAGAAAATTGATTTCATTTAAATGAAGTATCGAATACATTAATTAATTAGACGTGATATATAAAGATTAACTCTTATATTACATACTGATATTAGACTCCTAATAATCCATATTATACTTAAAAACAAGTCAAGAATAGTGTAACAAAGAAGATTAATTACTTAAATTTTATGAAAAAAAGAAAATCGATCCAAACTACTACTTAATAATTGTAAGAGACAAATTATTAAGTAGTAATAATTTGTAATTTAACTAATAATCATGCTTCTTTACATTAAAAAATTTGTCCCGAATTCCATAAGAATATTCAAAGGATGAATAATGATTAATGAGGGGAACAAAAGTGTCTATTTATCTCATCCTGCAAGATTATGATCTACCTTGTTCGTTGCTGTCTTTCTTGATTCCATTTTTTACCTTTACAAAACATTGCCAATAATCATCCCCATCGCACACAGGTTGAAATGATTATGATGGAGCTTTTGTTCAAACTCCTCCACTCAATAACGATTTGCATTAAATAGTGTAGATTTTGACTAATGACGTGCCTCAAATCATTACACTATTGAAATTACTCTCCACTTGTTCCTTCAACATTGACTTCTGATAATTATTTCTTCACCGGAGCACACTTCACCTTTTCTACAAATCCTTTCTTTACAGAGAGAGAGGAAGAAGAAAGAAACTCAATTTGTCTTATCCAATTTACTACACAAGATAACATTTATTAGATAAAAAAATTGGACATCCGGTTCTCCTATTCTATGACTTCAAAGGTGTAATAGTTAAACGGTTAGATTAAACTGGAGTTAACATTAAGATTTGATTATATTAAACATAAGTAAGACCATTATCAATTAGATCATAATTAAGTTAATGTAGATCAAAGTTATCTCACAATCTATAAATACATTTTTATGATATTATGGTAGTTTAGTTACGTATATTTATTACTAAAACAGTAAAAAAAACCTTACTAAATTTAGCATGAGAATGTAAAACTCTCTCGTTCAACCGAAGATAAAGAATATAAGGTTAAAAAAAAAAAAACTTTGACTCATACTTAGAGTTGAAAACTATTATAAGAAAAAAACTTAATCTCAATTTCATAAACGGAAATAAAAATCTTTATTTTTTTATCAAACAAATGATAATTGTTAGTTAGCATAAAAGAGTTTAAATCAATTCATTTTTTATTCTCTTTTTCAAACTCTTCAATGTAACATTATCTCCCAAATTTTATAAGAGAAAGTTAAACTCAATACTTATCCTATTTCTCTTTTTAAATTTTGTTATTAAGTCAACCATATAACTCCTATAACACATGTGTACGTGTAGAGTATCATGGAACTCAAATATATTCTTCTGCCTATATAGCGAACGTATCAGGTAAAGAAATTTTAATTATGATTGAAGAAGAAGAATATATATATTGAAGTTAAAAATAAAATAATGTAATCATTAGTTAGCAATTATTCACGTGCAACTCTATAGTTGAGATTTACTGATTTCATTCTCTCTTACAAACACTCTTCTGAGTCTGCACATTCGATGTATAGAAAGACAAGAGTTTGACTCCGTTTTGAACCACCATCATACACATATTATCTCTTTTCTTCTTTGATTTGAAAATCTGTCCCCTTTTCTTTTTCAGTGAAATGCCTACTAAATCAATGCTTCTAAACGTAATATTTTTGTTTTCTTAAGAAAAGGGCTTTATGTATTCGTTTTCATACTGAATTACTTGATGAGAAGGGAACAGCACCATATTAAAATCTCGGCTGTTTTTCTGCCGCCACCCACCTACTCATTCGCCATCAGTCCGCAAGAAGATAAACACATATCATCATTCTGTGAGTGTGATGCTTAAAATTTGGACTCTGCAAACCCTTTTAAGCCTTTTTTTTTTATATTGGTAGCTTTTTCCTCCTTTCTTGGGGGTTCAGTCAAACCGAACTCCAACCACCTTTTCGTATGTGTATAAATATGGTCAAATAAATGTTGAAAACGAAGGTTTGCTTTTTGACAAAGACATTCACTACTGTTAATCGTTTCCTGTTACCTTTTCAGGATCCAATGTTAAAGTAATCGTTACTGATGCTCCATTGGTTGGTGCCATTATCACTCTTTCGGCATCTTAATCAACTTTCTCCGCTAAACTCCACTCACCAAATGTGTTCTAGTCTGGGAGACAAATATTCTAATTCTAGCCATAGTCTTTGTAGACTCATCACAAAACAACTCTTACGATTCCATGGTAAAAACTCTATACTACATATGCTTTACATTTACATATATAAATTCAACGTCTCTCTCATTTCTTAAAAGCAAATATAACTAATGCCTGCAGGCCACAACTGCAAGTTGGATACATTTATTGTGTTACACACACTGTTCAAGTCATGTTTGTATATCAGCACTGTCCCATCTGATAAGATTTCTACAGTCACTCTCTTTTTCTATCTAGTTTGGCATAATCACGTCGTTATGTAAAACCAATATTAAAAGTAAACTATATGGTCCATCTTGAAAGTAAATTGTTATTAAACATTTAAATCATATAATTAATTGTCGAAAACAAGAGCTGAATACAATGGCTAAATTAAACTAAACCATGGAACCTTGAAGTCAAGGAGTTGGTCGCAGCCACGTGGTTGAACCTACCGAGGTGAATGGGCATATACGATAGCACACAGCACATTCGCACATTCGCACATGTCCGTGGCGTGCACAACGAACACGCGCCAAGCGTCGAGCCAGAATTAGAAGGGCAATGCGAGGCTCGCGTGTGTGTGTGTGAGTTCGCAGGTTTTTGCTTTTGCTGACTCGGTTTTCCCTAAACGTGTCTCAACCTCGGGGCTCCCACGTGACTTATACCTAATTGCCATGTGCACCCTCCCCCATCAATAGTCACCACTGCTCCTCCAATAGTTTTAGTTGCATGCAAAACATTGTACCAACAACACCACCCATAATATACACACAATGCAACATACGACAGGTAAAGTGGTTACCCAATAATCTTATCACATTTAGTTACATTTCGTCAGCTACGTACATAACGTCATTTCCAGAAATCAATATTTAAAAAATATTAGCACACTTGAGGTCCAATATATAACTTATTATGAATGATAAATATATATATACACAAATTTATTAAATATAAAAAAACTTTTAACTTATAATTAAAAAAAAGGTACTTTATTTCCTTGAGCAATATATCTCTTCACTATACCACATTTTGCTAATAAGTGTTATATAATATAACCAGTTAATTCGTCTTATTTATTTAAAAGTTTTTGGATGCATTCGTTTTAGGCAAGTAGAATAAGGCTTCTTGTAGTACAAAATTCCAATCAAGAGTTAGGAAAATATTTTTTCTCGACTATAAATAATTACTTAAAGATACATTTATTTGGCATAAATAGTGTCTAGTCAATTTCTACTGTCTATAAACGTGTTTCAACCTAATGTCTTGAAAAATGACATTCTTTTTATCAGACATTCATCTCTCTCTTTTTTTTTTCATTATTGCTACCACTTTAATTTCGACTTTCCTACCACCCACACTTTCCTAGTTTTAATCCTCCTATATATTAAGTACTACATATATATTTAACTTAGGAAAAGTTCTGACCTGGCTTATTACATCATCAATTTTAAATCTATTGTCCGATGCATAATTATAAAACAATGAAGTAATTAAAGTTAGTCGTTGACCCAGATTTTTAATGGTCATTCAACTCTTCTAACTCATTCTCTGATATATTTTTTCATTTCCTCACTTCTGCTTTTACATGTGACAATTATTTCCCTAATATTGTTACATTTATTACAAAACATAAGCCTTGTAGTATAGCCTAAAATTGTATTGTTGGCACAAGGTTATGAATGTTGGGCAAAGTCATATCTACCATAGGAAAAATTCATATTGGTTGCAAAGTAGACGTACAAAATTAAGCATTATATAGTATTGGTCAAAACTTACAGGATCAAGTCAATCTCAATACTTGCATAATTTCTTTTGAGAATGTCGTCCGATAATTGCTCTTCCGTGTCCTTGCTTCACTCTATCGTCCGAAGATGTACCTGCCAAAGGTTCTTCAATGTTTAAGTCAATATATATTATCCGTTCGAGAATTTTGATTAAGTATTAAATGCACAACAATTACTTACCTCTTACCTGTTACTTGTATTTATAGTTTTCGACATAGGTTTGAGATTAGTAAAACATTAATATAGATCCAATCTCATTCCAATATCTTTAATTATCATTTACCTTAATCATTATATAAAAACTTGTTATTCGTCAATGGCCGACCGTTTCTGTTACTGGTTGTTCGACTTTGCCTGTTGCTACTGCCACATTGTTACTAGCCCTTCAGCTTTGCCTGTGCCTGTTGGTGCTACTACATTCACTATTTAATTGCTTCTTGCCCCTTATTGGTCGTCCAACTCCTTTGACATGAAGTATTAAGCATGATCGTTCGAACTATACGGTATACTTACAAATAGATGGAAGGAGTGGATTGATTTGATACTTTTTTACTTGTTGCAAAGCTTATCATTGTTTGAGTTTTATTTTTTAATTGTCATTAAAAGCTTATTTTGAAACAACTAGATAATGTTTTTCTCAACGAAGATTACGCGAGAAGGTATATGTTGCTCCTCTTGATATTAAAGTTCAAGGTTTTTTGGTTTAATGGATTTATTCATGTCATAAAACAATATAATAGAATGTGATATTTGATATTATTCATTGTTCTTTTGTCTTTCAATTATAAGCAATCTAGTATTGATCATTTACTTCCAACGTAAGAAGCCTTTCCAATATTTTTAATTTTTTCTTTAGTTGGAGTTATACCATCGAATAATATTTATAATCATTGAAATGTTTGTATATTTATATCGATTTTTGAACTAGAAAATAACATATATATCATTTTTTACATAAGTTCAAGAGCTAAAATAAATATTGACAATAATCAATGTTAAAAGCTCTTTTTATATAAAGACTTGTCAACAATTACTCTTATAACTCAATGGCTTTCTTATTTGTTTTATGCTTTATCACTTCAATTTCAATATTTTACTATCATTTAACATAAAAATTGATCGATCATTTATCTCTTTCGTAATCCAGCCTTTCATGGGATAACTGAATTTATTGAAATGAATTTTAAGTGATTATACAAAAGCACCTTATTCCTTATTAGATACTTATTAAAAATATCAATTAATATTTTTCTCTCATTTTTACCAAGATTGTCGCATTTAGTTACATTTACAAACACATAATAAATTGCAATATGTTAAGAATTGAATTTTAAACCTAACTCATTTCTGTAAATCCAGAGTTGGATTTGCATCACACTTATATATTATAAATTGGTACTATCTCTAGTCGATATGAAACTTCTAACACACCAAGATATATAAATCTCGAGCGTGAGATTAGATATTAATGAGGGGGTGTTAGAAGTTTCACATTGAACAACGTGCCACATTGATCTCGATAGGATGGGTTCTAATCATACCATGTTAAGAATTTGATTTTAAGATTAATTCATTCCCATAAAATCGACTTGTAAGGTAAGATTTGCACTTTCAACATAATATCTCTTCTAATTGACTTATACAAAGTTGTATGCATCAGAGGAGTACATTCATGCGACGACATGTATTTATTTAGCGTGTGAATGGTGAATGAGAATGTGTTAAAAGATATTTTATACGCCGCAGAATTGCGTGAGGTAAACCTTTGTATGTGCTAAACACAATTGACAAAACATAAGCCATTAGATTGCATGCACATGTGATCACTTACAATGCATGTGATGACTCTCAGGTAGATACATTGAATTCAGAATATGTCACTTTTAATTAAGAACCTTTGTCTTATGCAACTTTATTATAGAATTAATCTCATTTTGGACTTTTCCTGCTTTGAACCCCAAACTCAAACAACCATAATGTTTTCACTCATTTTTTAATTGCCTATTCAAATTGTATGAGTAGATTGAGTTATACAACATTAATTAAACTCACAGTATGTGAGTTTGATTATTATATCTATTTTTTATTATAGATGATACCTAAAGTGGGTTTCTTCCTTGTATTAAAATTTAAAAATAAATAAATAAATATTTATGTGTGTACTATTTTGAGTGTTGGTTTTAACGGAAACGACAGAACATGTGCCGATGCGCGGTTTGTCTGGAACTAAAATAAAATATTTGTAATTTTTGAACAAAACTCTTCATCCACGTTTGTTGACGTTGTTATAACTCAGAACACGGTTGTCTTTTTCCGGTTTGTTTCGTAGTGACTATAAATTAGAAAATTAAAGGAAAAATAATAATACTGCAAATAAATTTTTGCCGACAATACTGCTGGGTCTGCCCAGATGATAATTCTAAAATAATGTTATTTTGAGAGGGTTTTCTTTTAAAGTATGAAAATAAGCTTTGGCGTTTTCACTGCAATAGCTTTTATTTGTTTTTTTAACATTAACACAGATGAACCATAATGGTTGTCTAACCTAAGCTTTCTGTTTATGGTATAGCGGTTTGCGACAAATCCAACAGGGTGTCCATCTCGCGTAAATAATAAGTATTTTTTTATTTTCTTTTAAATTATTTATGTAACACAACCATTTTCGTTATTTCTAATTTAATTAGATAATAAAGTCATAAAAATACAAATAAAATTTTTGATACTTTTAACAAACGTATAAGAAAAATTAACATAAAATATTTATAATTTGTCAAAAATTTTATCTACTTCATTATCATATATTTATCAAGTAGTTTATTTTAAATTCAACCCACAATTATATTTAAATCTTATTCTTGAAAACTTTCAGTATAGAAAAATTCATTCAAGATTTCAATTACGTGATCAATGTTAAAAAAGTGAAATCATATCTTAAGTTAAAAAAATATAAGATTTGAA
Source organism: Vigna radiata var. radiata (assembly GCF_000741045.1). Taxonomy (NCBI): domain Eukaryota; kingdom Viridiplantae; phylum Streptophyta; class Magnoliopsida; order Fabales; family Fabaceae; genus Vigna; species Vigna radiata. Next base: position 5,272,669 of record NC_028354.1, read on the forward strand.
ACGTGAATGTTAAAAAAGAGAAATCATGTCTTAAATTAAAAAATATAAGATTTGAATAAGTTTTCTACTTAAATACAAGTATTTATTAGGTATTGAATTTCATTCCTATCTTGAAATCATATTTTCTAATACATCAACAATCACATATTAAACATAGAATTAATCCATATTAAGTGTGGAAATTAAATGCTAACAATAAATTGGATAAACATATATTATTAACAACATAAAATTATAAAAGAGTTCAATGTTTTATAACTAATATCAATAAATAAGAATAGTCATTTATGATGGAGAAGAGTCCTACAAAATTAGAGAGAGAAAAAAGAAATTGAAGCCATAAATGCATGCACACCCTTCCTCGCAATTCTTAGCAACTGTTCTAAGTTCCAATTGTGTTTCACATTCAAATCAACACCTCCAATTTTATAGTTCTTCCTTCTATTCCAAAAATGGTAAAACTAAAATGGATTATGAAGACCCAAGAAGGGTTGGAAAGCTTTCCGACCAATTTGTGTACCTCCAAGAGTTTATCCTAAACAACTTATGAAAAATAAGGAGGGGTTGGTCTAAGACGAGCCAAACCCCTTCCTCTTTGTCAAAACATGAATTTTATATATCAGAATCAACATTTTTAGTTGAACGACTTAAATTTTCATCCAACGAGCTAGTATACTCGCCCAATAAGTAAATAGTGTCGCCTAAGGAGTGAATAATGAATTGTGTCATCCAGTGAGTGAATAGTGTCACCCAACAACTGAATAGTAAATAATGAAAAGTGTCACAAGAATAATATCGTCTAAAATAATTTTGTTTCTCGTTATATTTGAACCTAATTCTTGTGGTATACAATGCAAATATTCACCTAAATTCGTTTTTTTGTTGTTCAATCATGTTTTCTTGAACTCTAGTATATTTTTCTCCATTAAAATAGTTTTCTATTTACTTATTTCAAACATTTAAACATATATATTAGAATAAAACAATCACATATTAACTAAAACACATTAAACTTCAATATAAAACAAAATAAAAACTACAAAAAAAAAAGTTTATTTATTAAAAAAAAAACATTTAAAATCAACTACTATCATTATAAGGCCATTTTAATACATGTGACATAAAACTTACTTGTTTGGTTGCTTCCTATTTGAAAAATTATTAAGCTTTTTGTTTGAGTTAAGAGAACTATATCATATTAAATGGAATGAAAATTTAAGATGCTCAAATGTTTTTATTCTGTAAAAGATTCTCAAACATGTTAAAATCCTACCATTAATTTCTGTGCATTTCAATTTTATATTAAAATTTATTGAAAACTGTTAATTAGGATTTCATTCACTATGATTATTGTTATTATTTTTTTAATTTGAACTACATAAAAATTTAACTTAAATATAAACGTTAATTATCTCTATAAAATTGAAATTAATAATAATAGATAAAAAATAAAATATATGCATTTTAAAATAAATTTATGAATTAAAAGTTAATTGAAGTAATTTATAACAAATTAAATTTTAAAATAAATTACTATAGAGTATTTATGAAAGAGTTTCATTATTTTATGTTGATAAATTAGCTTACAAACTAAATAAATAAAGTAGTAATTAATTTTTAGAGGTATTTATGTTATCATAGATTAAACTCGTAACTTATACACTGTCACAAACTTAGTAGATCCAGCCAAATTCATTAGAAAATGATGATGAGTAACATTAACCATATACTGATGTGTTAATCACACTTGTATAATTTTTTTGTTTTATATTTATTACAATTAACTATAAATAAAAGATAAATTAATTGAAATTTAGAATCGAAGAATTCAAAGAAAAAGTAAAAAATTAAAACAATACTATCAAAAATTATTTAAATGGCATATTTATTTAAATCGTCTTATATATTTAATTGAATTTTTTCACACAATAATACATTGTCTATTCCTTTTACTCAAACAATATAATGCAAATTTATATTCGATCCTAAAACAACCATGTTTTAGTGTACCTGATCATTGATCAGTAAAAAATATATTCAAAATTCAATTTTTAAGTATTGAAATTCTAAACTAATACAATAAAAATGTGTTATTTATATAAATAAAACGTATTCAATCCAGAATAAAGAGTTATTAAATATACCTATAAAGAGTAAAATACTGAATAAACAAAAACAAATTATATATGAAATATATCGATAAGTGTTTATTTAAAGTTTACCAACTCAACATTATGCACATACTGAAATAAAATAAATCACTGAAACTCTACTTGAGACAAACGTTAGTGCATCCATTCATCAATTATGATTTCACCCCACATGAAAACATGTGATATACTTGATAAAAGAGTATAAAAAAATAAATAAATAAAAATATGCAAAATTTAAACAAAATATTATATTATTAATCTTAAAAATAGAAAATACCCAATAGAAAATTAAAATGTTTCAGATCAAATATCCGAAAAAATAACTATGATATATAAGGTAATTATACATCTACCTAACAAGAAAATATGACTAGTTAATTATCCAATTAACAAAAAAAGATGGTATAAGTACACTAATTATCTACATTTTAATTACCCCATTTGATTATGTGTGTATTCAAAAATTCGTAAGAGAGAATTTCAATTGAGATTCGAGAAGAAAATATCAACACTATATCTAATTTTTCTCCTTCTTGTAAAGTAAAAAAAAAAAAAAAAGAAAAGGAGGGGATAAAATAAAAAGTTGTGTTTGGACTTTTCTTCCAAAATAAATTCTTGTTAGTAAATTCTATATTAATCATTCATTTACAAATATCTCTTTTTTTTTTCTTTCCTAATATTTATTTCCACTATTTTTTAAAAGATAGATGAATACTTCTTATAGAGGAAATGCGAGTGCATATACGTCAATATTTTCGTTATAATATCTTTATATATATATATATATATATATATATATATATATATATATATATATATATATATTTTGCATAACATTATTTATTATTTATTAGACAAAATAATATAATTTAAGATATTATTTATCATATATTATATTATATTGAAGTTTATGCTGTAATAAAAGATTTCCTTATATGCAATCAAATATTTTAAATACTTTAATTTTAGGTAAAAGGTGGATGATTACTTTTTTTGTTTAAACCATTTTTTGTCTCTAAGTTAAGTTCTGATGTTTAGTTTCCGCTTTTAAAAATGTCAATCTTTAGTCCTTATAATATGAAAAATGTATCAAATCAGTCTCATCCGTTAACATATCACAAATTTTTCATTAAACCCACTTTTTTTAATCGCATGTAAGAGTCTCTTTTTGTTTTTTCTATTTTTTCACTGTGTTTTATTTATTTATTTTCATTAGTACCTATCGTATTTTTTTATTTTAACAAAAATACTATTAGAGGTAATACGAAAAAAATAATGAACATCAAATAAAAATTTCCGTTATATATTATCAAAACGATAATTCTCTTAAATATTAAAAAAGGGAGAGAGAATATTTAGGTAATTTGACAATAAAGGGTAGTTAAACAGTTTATTTATTTTATTAAAATTGCACTAACAACTTAATCTTTATGAATAAAGAAAGAAAAAATATCAGGTTTTTTTCTTCTTAATTAATAAAGAGAGATTAGATATAAAAATGAATAATAAGTGGGTTGTCCACTAATTATTTTTAAATAGGATATCATATTTAACTCTTGTCCATAAAAATTCTTAAAAAGGAAAAATCCAGTCAATTTTAATTTTTACAAAAATTAATCATGAGCAATGTAACAACAAATTAAAAAAGTAATCACAATAAAATAACATTATTCAAATTATAAAAGAATGATATACCTTTCAATGGTGGAATATAATGGAGGCAGGGGGAAGCTTGACCCCCTTTTCTTATATTTATATAAATTAATATATAATTTGAAATATATATTTTATATATTTGGTATCTTAAAAACTTTTGTATATCTATACATAGATATTTCAAAATATCTATTTAGATATGTCAATTTTAGAGATTTTAACATCATCATCATTAGATAGAAATAGTGGAAATATATAGTGGAGAGTAAAATATTTTATTTGACTTTATTTTTGTGTAAGACAATTGTTGGCAGTGTCAAGTTTTACTGCGAAAGATTATGCTGATAAAGTAACAATATATTGATAAATCTATTTAAACATAAAACTAAATGTAATATTATTGTAATGATTATAAAAATATTATTTTCAATTTGATGTTGATAGTTAAGTTTTCATCATCCCACTTTATTGATTAAGATGAAATAAATTATAATAACAATTAATCTGTCGATATAATTAGTGGACTTGGTAGCTTAACTGTTGTTTTTCAAAAGAAAATCCATAGAAAACATAATCACCACAATTTAATATAATTAGTTTACTATATTTAAAAATCGAGGGACTAATAACTTGTTATCAAATCCATTAGCCTATACTCTAGTGAAAACTACTAAATTCTCAAATAAAGTAGAAAAAAATTAATATTTTGGAAAAATTTAGCTAAACGGTGTTACAGTGCATAAAAAACGGAATTAACTCTACTCAAGTTTTTAAACTTTTAATTAACTAAGAATAGATCTTCTTAAAAATACTCAAAATAATTAGAAAAATATAAACTAATATTTTTTTTGAAAACCAATAATAAAATTATCATAACAGAATTATATATTATACTTTCTCTTCTCTCTCTATATATATTGGGATTGTTTATGAAAGTTTATACGATATATAAATTATTTTATACAAAGTTTGTTTATTTATTGTCAGAAGATTCTCACAACATCTTTCAACAAGGTCTAGAAAAATACAGACGAGCAGGTCTATAAATTATCTAGACTGATTTGTTTTAACTTTTTGGCTTCATCAAAATCTTAAATTAGCAATAATATATATTAAATCATTTATTCTTAATCAAGGATATATATTACTTTTTATATAAAATGATTATATTAAAAAATACTTAAAGTCTTTAAATGGTAATTATTATTTCTGACAATGAATGATTTATCTCCATTCTCATATCATAGTTTAAAAAATATTAAGCACTTTAGCAACAAAAGTTTAATGTATAGAAAAACATAAAGAGAGACAAAAAACATTGGTTTTGTATTATATAAAAGGAGTGCATAAATAAAGAGATAGCAAGGACAGGGAAGCTTAGAGGTCCTAAAAGAGATAGAGAATTTTGGGGATTTTCAAATATCAGAAAATGAAAAGTGTGATTTATTTATTAATTTTTTGCATTATTTAATTTTCAATGATATGGTGAAGTTCTGTGGATAGTGTGGTAAGTCCCCACTTTCTGTGAGTATACTCTTCTCCCATTCCATCCCTTTGTTTTGTCTCTCTCTTTCTCTATAAATAACCCTTTTCCTTCTTTCCTTAGACTCCCCTTCCAACATACTGCTATTCTTCTTCTTCTTCTTCTTCCTTCTCTCTCTCTCTCTGCTCCTTTTCTTTCACACCATAACCAACCATGGAAGATCCCTTTGCTTCCATTCTCAATTTTCATGAGGTGGGTCATTGCATATTTTCCTTATCCTTCACTACTTCTAATTTTTTATCTTAATCACACTTCCATACAACACCACACATCTTTCTGTCTTTCTTTCATGCTTTTCAACTTTCTCATGAGGGTTTAATCATTGTCTTCTTTATCATTCTCCAGTGTTTTATTGTTTTTACAGTTTTTACGGTTTTTACCAGATTGCTTTTCTCTTTTTTCATTCGTACATGATTAAGAGTTTAGGTGAAGTTTGTTCTTTGTGGATAGGATATGTTTCGTGTTGGTTCAACTCTTGCAAGGATGATGAGACATGTCATCAGAAAAAATTGTGAAGACTGATTTTCCCGCATTAATTTTCAGGGCCCAAGATTATATTTTTACATTAAAGATTTATTCTTTTTTTGATAATTTTCTGTTCCTTGATTTCTTCTGCATAAATATCTTCATTAATAATATATGTTTTTAAATATTTTCTTACCTTCTTGTATAAGGAAAGATCCATCGTTGACCCCTTTTTCCTGTGTAACTTTGTTTTTCATTATTATTTTACAGTAAGTATGCATATTTTCTGGCTGTTTCTAAAAACTTCTCTTTTGGGTGTTGATTTTTCTTTCACCAAAAAAAAAAGGTCGTGAATTTTATTTCTTCTTCTTTTGGCGATTATTGAGAATTTTCTGGCTCGTAATTAGAATCTACGATTAATCCAAAAGTAAGGCAGGTATCGATTGTCTTTTATTTTTTTTTTTTCTTGCCAAAGGGTTTCTTCACATCAAAGTTGTCACTTTCTTTCTGTAGTCTTTTTACCTTTATCTGTGTTAGGTCTGCACAAAAATCTCACACTAACATGGTTGCAGTCAATAATCTCGGTTTGCATGAGACATGCGTGTGAGAACCGAACGTTAAAAGTAGTTACGGTTCATTGACTTCATTATTCAAGACACGATTTTTCCAAACCCCACCAACATATTTTTTTTCTCCTTCTGCAGAGTTGCGATGGGTTGAGGCAAAATCTCTTGGCCACCACACTGGAACTGGAGACGATGAAGAACGCGAACAGAGAACTTATGAATCACTTGAAGATGGCTTGCAAAGAGAGGGACGAAGCAAGACAAGAACTTCAAAAACTGTTCAAAAAACTAACACCCCCCACTCTGGTTGAAATCCCTTCCTCCATGATGATTCCAACACCAACCAAATCCAGCATCACAGAATCCAACAGCCCCTCGCACGTTTCCTCCCCCGTAGATTCCCTTCTCGAGGCAGCTTCTCCTCGGGAGTTCCCCAACATGATTGTCGACTCACACAACAACATGGCTTATCATCTCCAACAACCTTTGGTTACGAGGGTGTCCCAGAAGCGCACGTGCGATGTTGGGGACGAAGTGATCGAACACCTTGCCAAGAAAAGAACGTTGCCCCAAAAGGGTATGCTCCTTAAGGCTGTGGTCGATGCGGGTCCCTTGCTTAAGACACTCCTTGTTGCGGGCCCACTTCCCACGTGGCGCAACCCCCCTTCTTCGCAGACCATAGAGACTCCATGCCTCAATGTTCAAGACTTTGGTTGCAGCAATGTTAATAACTTCAATTTACTGCAGAAACCAACGCTTGCATTTGCATCTTCTCGTTCTTTGCAGCCTTCTGTGTTGAATGTTTCTGCTGTGAACAACAGTGCCTTGCAGATGAGTTCAAATACTTCTTGCAAGAATCTCGCCCCGTCGAGGATTCCACAGAGCCATCAGTATCTTCTATGAAATTGAATCGCCCTCACAATTATTTTTATTCTGTAAAGTGAGTTAGAAATTTTGGTGTAAATGGCATACCCCGGCTCTGATTCAATTCTCAAGCTGACCTATTTTGGTTCTAGTTGAAACATGACAATTTATTGCAAGATTTTATTCAGATTATGTCTTCTTGCTCTTTTTACCTGTAACTTTCATTTCTATCTGTTCACCAAATATTTGTGTTTTAATGTAAAGGAAAGGATAACCAAGTAGGAAACAAATACAAAGCAAAAACCCTTAAAATAGTCTCCAACAGTGCGAATGTATGTGGCAGAATTTCTATTTCAATGTTCTACGTGATTATACAATTTTCTTATATAAAAAATACTCAAATTTATTGTACTCACATTTCCATAAGTTCAATTAAAATGTTTGTATGTTATTTTTGTATTATGTACAATGTTTCTTGTAGTGAGTTAGAGCAATAATTTTGTGTATCTATTGTATAAACTAAGTCATAGAAACAGAACGGTAGAAAAATAATTTTTATTGAGATTGGGATTACATGAATAGATTTGAATGACAAGTAAAATAAAATTTACTAAATATTGAATAAGTCATAATGAGTGTTGATAATTTCAACACAAAAGTCATGATAAAATTTGAAGTCCTCAAGAATGATGATAACTTCTTTAAAAATATATTTGAACTGAAATCACTAAAAATCACGGAGACTTTCAATTGAGTTCTAGGAATTGAAAAGCATTCATTATTTTTTGAAAATAAATTTGAATGAAAGTTACAAAGAATCATAAAGACTTTCAATTGAAGTTATCAGAACTTGTGAAAACTTCACATGTTAATGTTCACAAGTCCTTAGAAATGTGACGAATTCTATTATTGTTTTTTCTTAATTAATATGTTGTTGTAACATTTGTTTAAATATCATAACAACACAACAATTAAAAAAAAAAAAACTACAATAGAAATCAACACTTCTTGTGACTTTTGTGTTATTGGACATTCATCACAAATCCAAACAACTTCAATTAGAAGTCTTCATAACTTTTTACTACTTCATTTCAAATCTATTTTCAAAGAAGGTGTTTGGGGTTATATGATTTGTGTTGTGAGATTAAGTTTAATTAAGATGAACCAATTGTCACAAACTTGGTTATATCAAGTGTATTTGCTGCGTGATAAAACATTGTGGGTATCATTATGAAATTAGAATGGCTTGAAGTGCAATAATTGCTATAACATGGGTTTCTCGTTTACTTGGTGAGTTGGGAACTTAGGATATTATTGTGAAGTGATGGAGTGGGAGTGGCAAATAAATGTAAATGACCAAAGCAGCCAGCCAGTTGGGGAATTCACCATAAATGTAAATACGTGAAGAAGTAGGATCACGACCATACTGACACAATCCAGACGCTAATCGACCACTTGAACAAACGTTTTAATTTCACCAACCTCGTATGTTTTAGCAGCAATTATTATTAGGCAACGTAAGTAGGAGCATCGAACTTCATTTTTTAAAAATCAATATCCATTGATAGCATAATGTTGAAAGACTAATTTGGATAAATGATTTCTAATAGTTTCTCCTATTTTAGCCTTATTAATTTAGTCATTCTGACACTATTTTAGGTCTAATATGTAAATGACAGTACTATATATTTTTTTTTTCAAACAAAATGATTACGCACGTTGGAAGTTTATCAGAATTAACACAAGCTATAGAATTCAAAACAATTATAAAAACATTTACAAATTACCAAATGAGAAAGTTCTTGTAATCATACAACATTTAAACAACTACCATGTGAGACACAAGTCTAATATATCTTAGGATTTGTCCATGTGAACTTTATTATATAGTAATACGTTCGATGAGATGAACAAATTTCCTAATGCGCATTCCTAAAATTGACTTCCACAATACATTAAATATATTCAGGAAACAAATTCATACCACAAGCACATTGTAAAAACAAACTTTAAAATGTTAAAATGTTAACCCAATTGCACTTAATCTTTACCAAACTGATGCAAGAGATCAGCTATAGAGACAGGATTGGGGCTAAGGGAGATTGTAGGGCAAGAAGAAAGAGACATGTATATGAAAAGTATAACAAAAGCAGAACTTCAATTCACCTTTAGCAAGTTAACTACCATTCATGTGGCATTTACCCAACACAACCTAGGTTCATTCTAACTATTTTAAAATGTTATCCTTAAGATTCGAATAGTAAACCAAAGTAGATAAAATAATTGGGAAGAATCAACTGGTTCAGGGACCTGTTGCTACCGATCACAGAATCATCCCACGGGTTAATGTTTAGAATTGCAACATGCAAATGTTATAACCCACCTAAACTTTCACAACAATGTCATCAAATAAGATATCAAATCAACCAGATCATTTTCAACAACTTTCTTCTAAAAGAAACTTTCAAACAATGCACTATTACAAAATAGTCTTCATAACATTGCCACAAAAAGATACTATAACTAAAATTGAATTCGGTGATGCCTGGAAGTAGTTTAGATAATTCCAATCTTGTTGGCCACGTCCAGGGCATCATAGTCAGGTGTCAATCTGACATAAGCCTTCTTAGTCCCATCAGGCCTGCAACAAAATAATTAAAATTCAGAATAGATTGTACATATGGCATGAATGCAATTTTTCCACGAAAATTCCTTCTTTCATTTGCATATTATTGCTTCTTAGATCATGTTAAACAGATCCAATACATGTCAAATTGCAAAGTTTCACAGTGCACAGCATAGCCCCTTTATCACGTCAGGCTGCCACAAGCCAGATAAAGAGAGCATGGATGTCTCGGTATAATTAAAGGTTGGAAGCCAAACTGCAATATCAAATCAATGCAAACATACTATTGCGACAAGCAATTATGAACAGCCAAACAAATTCTAAAAACATCACTGCATAGAGACTCACCTAATCAAGGTATTAACCTTCTTGGCCTGAATATCGTACATCTTCTTCACTGCGTCCTTGATCTTCTTCTTGTCAGCGCGCAGGTCAACAATGAATACCAAAGTGTTGTTATCTTCAATCTTCTTCATTGCGGACTCGGTTGTTAGAGGATACTTCAGTATCTGATAGTGATCAAGCTTATTACGGGGTGGAGCACTAATGCGTGGGTATTTGGGGTTCCTATCCTTTTTTAAAGTCTTTGGCCGATGGAAGGTAACAGAAGTTCGGATCTTTTTGGCCTTCTTCTTGAATGTAGCACCTGACTTAACTGCTTTGGCAGTTTTCAAGGCTTGTGCCTTAGGATCGGCCTTCTTTGAACTATCAGCTGCATTAAACAATTTCTCTAGTCACACATCACATTGAATACAAAAGCTAACTTACTTTTATACAGCATAATCTTAAATACAACGCAGGGAATTCACCGATTCCATTACAGTGATACTGAAAGAACAAACCATACAACACACACAGAATTACTACTAAATCTCAATGCCTACAACATTCATGAAAGCCCTAATTTTCATTTTCCAACAGTGAGGAAGAGGTTTGAAATATCAAAACCAAGAGATTAACGAGTATTTAATCGTTGGTGACAAAATTTGATGAGGTGGATTTCGAAATACAAAATAATACCTTTGGGAGCCATGAGTCGCGAAAGGGGAAAAACCCTAGTTCTTAAATCTTCGAAAACCCTAAGAGAAAAAACAAAATAGAGATAAGGTTTCTGAAATGTATTGAACTAAACAGAGCGAAGGCGGGGAGTAGGGCGGAACAGAACCTGCGACTGAGAAGCAGTGCCAACCTTAGATTTAGGGTTTGGTTCCAACATATATACGGGCTACCTATGAAATGGTTTGGATCGTAACCCATGGGCCTAGGCCCATTTACAAGCGTGGGCGTCCAAACACAAGACCATGAACATTATTTCTCGCTGTATTAAAAGATATTTAAATACTTGTTTAACTTAATTCGAATGTTCTATATTTTCATTAATAATATATTTTTGATAAACAATATCAATATACAATGAGAAATCGGATAAATTTTGGACAATTTAAAAGAAAAAACAACAACGATACAAGTATAATTAAGCTACAATTATAGAAGTTATAAAAAATTGTAAGAGAGTTATAGAAATTTATAAAATATCTAAATACAAGATAAAAGACACAATGTGGTATTTAAAATTAAAGATATGATGGTGGTTAAAGTTGAATCTAATAAACAAAATTTGATATTTTTTAAGAATTTATTAGATTTTGAAATCTGATTAAGAAACTCACTAAATTTTAAAATCCAATTTAAAAAACTTACAAAATTTTAAAATTTTATTTTGAAACTCACTAATTGTTGAAGCTTATGGAGAGTTTGGTGGAGTATGAGGTCAAATCGATTAATTCGGTAAGGTATCTACATAGTTGGATTTTGAAATTGACTAAATTTTGAAATCTGATTAAGAAACTTACTGAATTTTAAAATCCGATTTAGAAAATTGAGATTTCGAAATCCACTGAATTTTGAAATATGGTTAAGGAACTCACTGAATTTTAAAATCTGATTTAGAAAATTTACAGGATTTTGAAATTTGATTTTGGAACTCACTGGTTAGTGAAACATTTGGAGAGTTTGGTAGAGTATTAGGTCAAATCTGTTAACTCGATAAGGCTTCTACGTAGCTGGATTGAGTCAATGGAGCAAGTGGAATGCCTAGGTTGTTTGGTGGGGCAAGTGAACATCTTGGAAAACTCAAAAGGGAGCTTAGGTAGCTCGATAGAATCTATAGATAACTCCACCATGCTCTTCTCATGCTCTTTCGAGCTCTACTCATACTCCACCGAGTTCTCCACATGTTTCACCAAACTCTCTTTATCATCCACTGGGCTCTCCAAATGCTACACGAAACTATTTATTCTATAATATTATGTCGGTTAAATTATACATTTCTATTTCATAAAACTGTTGTTGCTATTAATTGTTAATGTCGTTATATCTTTTAAAGTGCAACCATAAAGTTTTGTTGCATATATGAATCTTTGTTGCATACAAATCCCATAAAATCCAACCAATTGTAAAACCATTACATATTACAATTTCCACCGTATTAACATAACCAAATATACATTAAACAATATAATTCAAACAAATGATCTTACATCACACATATGAAAGATAACATTTGTAAAGTTTTGATTGCTTTTCACACTGTGCACAATTCCAAATACATCTATATGGATAAGTCAAACAATTAGCATCAACCTCATACGTATGAACAATAACAACATAAAAAAGTAAACTTCATATGCCAATCAAGATACCAACATAAAAGTCACCATCCATGATTTCCTTGATGATTTTAAAACTGATTGCTTTCATAAATATAATAAGTGGTTGTACTTTAACAACAGTAACACCAATAAACATTAACTTACAAACATGGTCACATATATGATTCTTTAGAATTTAAAAATTATGCATGACATAAGTCTCATTTTCTACAAACCTACCCTCCCACGCAATTATATATTCTTCTTTAAGCATAATCGATATAAGGTCACCTTACCACACATACAATCATATAAAGAATTCAATAACGTATACATAATTAAAGTGACAAAAACTTTGATACGATAACTAAGATTGGTCAAAAAGATTAAATCCAACAAACTAATCCAACAACTTATGAGTTGGGTTATAAACTAGTAGACTAGTCCAATCAAATTTGATCCAAAATCGACGAACCAATAAAAATAGTTAACAAAAATAAATAATAAATATTATCTAAAGAAGAGAGGTGAAAGACGTTAACTACAACTAAACAAAATTTTAAACAATAGGTGAAACATTTTAATAACTATTTAACCCTCATTCTCTATTATGAAAGAAGATAAGTAGAATTAATCTTTCTCGGACAAAAAAAAAAATAATAATAATTTTTTTTAGGTGATCGTCGTAGGATGCTAACACAACATCTTTTTTTATCCGTAATTGGCTTTCAAACTAAAAATTATCTTTCCGCATATCATGTATTGCTTTATATGATTTTTCCTAGTTTTTTTTTTTTTTATAATAAATTACGATAACAACTCCAAAATCTCTTCTCAAAACTTTTTTTTTCACCATCCCGTTACGATGTCTATTGTGATAAATGTTAACTTCACTATAAATTACTAAAGAGCTGAACCTAGTTATGCAAATTAACTTGCTTTTTTAAAATGAAAATTCACTAGAAAACATGCAATGCAGAATTGAACCACAAACATGTGCACGTATCCATTAATAAAAATTTCATTGTATGAACCAAAAATATTTAGTGTTGAAGCATTCGTTCCTTGCATTATATTTTGAAAAATAAACGTCATGATTGTCAATATAAAAATAATAAAATAAATGCAGCAGTGAAATACAAGCTAGCGAAGTTGCAAACTGTAACTGCAGTAAACCGAATACAATTTTCAAAAATGAATTTCGTCCAATAAATACTTTTTTTACAGTATACGAGATTTTGTTTTTGCCGTATTTTTGTGTAGATTATGTATTCTCCAATGAATCTACATTATTTACAATAGAATCATTGAATCCATGTAAATCAGACCCATAAATATGACCCATTTTGGTCCTTTTCGTTTCCAGGTATCGTTTGTTTTCCTCAGTGATTGGCGTCATCACAGGAACACGTCCCACCACTGCCAAACCATATCCTTTCAGACCAACGAACTTTGCAGGGTTGTTCGTCATAAGTCTCATAGTTCTAACTCCTATATCCCTCAAAATCTGCATATTCCATCACTTATTTGTCACCATCAACACAAATAGTTAAATATGATTATAGTTAGTAAATTTTGTGTAGAGTAGATATAAGTCCAATTTAGAATTGGATGCAAATTTTATGTTACAAACTGATGATATGTTGTGAGGTTGAATTAGACTTAAAATTTATTTTTTAACAAATTTGCATGCAAAATTTAAATTTGCTCTTATCAAATTCCAAGTAAAATATTCATCACCTAACTCTTTGTTGGTTGAAATACTGACCTGTGCACCAATCCCATACTCACGAGCATCAACAGCTAAACCAAGTTCTATGTTTGCCTGGACCGTGTCATGACCCTGATCCTGCAAATTATAGGCTTTAAGTTTGTGACCAAGTCCAATGCCTCTTCCTTCATGACCTCGAAGATACACAACCACTCCTCTACTTGCTTCTTCTATCAACCGCATTGCCAAATCTAACTGGTTCCCACAGTCACACCGAGCTGATCCAAATATGTCACCAGTTAAACATTCTGAATGTACTCGAACCAGAACATCTTGACCATCTCCTATGTCTCCCTATGTAATTTCCAAGTGATCATCATAAGAGATTATAATTAATAACATATAATTCAGTTTCTTAGCAGCTTTATACTAAGAAACTAGGGGAAATTGTGAATCCATTTTATATACACACACCCTTCTTACCTTTACAACAGCAACATGTTCAGTTCCATCCAACTTTGAGCTGTAACAATATGTTTGAAATAGACCCCATTTTGTAGGTAGGCGAGAAACAGAAGTTCTTTCAACCAATTTTTCTCTCTTTCTCCGATACCTTGAAGAAGACACCAATAAATCACATAACTGAGTGATGCTGATTAGCTTGTTAACTATTACTAGAGCCAGTTGTTGTGTTCAACTAGCAGAAGTTAGTAATATTCAGAGAAGGAATTAATCAAAATCATTTACAATTTCTCAAAAAATGAAGGTAAGGTAAAGGTGATTGATTACTCATGCACATGCACTTACCTTATCAAATCAGTTATTGAGACAATTGGCAAAGTGTGTTTCAGAGCTAACTTTCTTAAACTGGCCAAAGATGCCACAGAGCCGTCGTTTTCATCAACAAGAGCTGAAAGAACAGAAACTGGGGGCAAGCCAGCCAGTGCAACCAAATCGACTGAAGCCTCAGTGTGACCTGCCCTTCTAAGAACCCCACCATTTCGGTACTTAAGAGGAAACACATGACCTGGTTTTCTGAAATCTTCTGATTTGGACTCGGGAGATGACAGAGCAACAACTGTTTTCGCCCTATCAGCAGCTGATACACCAGTGGAAGTTCCATATTTCACATCCTAAGGTAAAACAACAGACTTTCATGATCTTAAATGATTGTTCTCGAGCTTCAAACTTATGCACCAATCTGCAACTTTTTACAGTATATGATACTTACCACTGTGATAGTGAAGGTGGGAGCAGAAGAATCTTCGGCTTCAGTCTCTGGTGACATGAGAGGGAGGTTCAGTCTTTGAAGATCCTCCTCTTTCATGCCAACTGAAACAATCCCTGATCCGTGCTTAATCATAAAGGCAATATCATCGGGACTAGTAAGAGATGCTGCCATTATAAGATTTCCTTCACAATCGCCGTTTTCATCGTCTACCACAATCACAAACTATAAAAAACAATTGCACCAGTTGTTCGATTAATCCATCATTCTCAAAAAGAACTTCATTCAACACTATTCATCAAAAGTGTAAACACGAGCATATTTATTTGTGTACTTATCTCGTACATTAGCTTATCTTGGAGAATCAAACCTTGTTATGGTCTATACAATCATGTCTCTAGCTATTATACTTCCGACCAGTTTTCAAGTGATTATGCAGTCATGTTTTTTTAATTTATAAAAAAGACTTAATAAAACTCAACTACTGGTGACATTGACCGTCATCATAGACATGTGGTGATCTTGAACAATACAATAATGTCCAACTAATAAAAATTTTAAGTATTCACAGAGAAGTCTGATATACGAGGTTAGAAAGGCTATAACTATGAGCTATGGAAGTTGAAGTTAACTTATGCTAAAATTTGATTCATGATTCATATTGCTTCATTATAATGTAAATGTTTGCTAGTTAACATTTTGTGACATTGAGCAATTGCATAGAACCAACCTTTCCTTGGCGTAATGCATTAAGCGCATGTTCAATGGAAGAGTAGCCTTTAGAGGGACAATCTGGATCACCTTCGGCATCACTGACAAAGAAATCAGTGGTCTCGGGTGTTATTTCAGCGTCTAACGTTCTGAATGGTGCCAAAGAAGGCTCGTTATTTAACGCACCTAAGAGGGAACCGTTCTCGTTTCTCTTCAAATTGCTATCGTCAAACACATCTTCTGTTCCATCTGCAGAAAAACCAACAGCACAACATGCTGAGTTCCACACCTTGTTCTTCCATAGGCCAAGTCTTGCACTCTGATGAATACAGTAGGAGCGATGCAAGCTTTGGGCAATATAAAAATATTCAGATATAACTTGAATATAGAGAAGAAAACACCATTGCTACGTAGAGAAGATGTAAATTTTACCTTGAACTAGTGGTGACGTGGGAAATCAGAGGATGTGGGAATGAGGCAGAGTCCATAGGCTTGGACTTCAAATTTTATTCTCAGAAACTGAAAAAACACTGAAAACCGTTTTCTTATTTCATGTACTGCACAATAATATGGAAGGAAAATAGAAAAAAGGGGTGAAAAAGATGAACCTCTTGTTATGGATATGTGCTTGCAAAAGGAAGCGTTATCCAATATTTCTAGCTGTACTTAACTAGGAGCCACAACCTTTTGTTTTGTAGTTGAACTTATTTGTCTAAAAGTTCGTCACGTTAAACAATGATTGCATATCATTCTGTGGCTCTGTCATACAAAAATCTTTCGTATTACATGACAACGCTGTTTGTTTTAAAAGAATCAACATATGCATAACATTAAAAAATGTAATAAAAATTTATCTGTATGTTTGGAAAAATAAAATATATCATAGGAAAAAACACACTCGATCAGGAAAGGATGAAACATCAGTGTCACACTTGCACACCTTCACCTTCTTCCAAAGTTTTCATCCCATTGTCACTTTCTTGTACTATCTTTTTCATGAGTTCTTTCTTATTTTTGAACGTTGCTTCCTTGCTTTTTTTCTTGTTCTAAGTTGAATGAAAACTGTGCCATTAACATAAACCAATATAACTAAATTTTGAACATTAATTTACATAATGCATCTGAACAGGATATGCACTGCAGAAACTAGTCATGTCGTGTAAATAGAGCAGATTTTCGCAACAAAACTACTTCCTTTAAAGGATGTATTTTGTTTAGAAAAATTGATAGAGGTGTGAAGAATTAAAAGAAGAGGTAGGAATAGAATGGCTCCAAATGCACTATTTATGTGTGAGACTAAAACGGATCCAATCCAATTCATGGTCTGTGTGGTATGGGCCTTGGGATAGTTATGTTACATAAAGCATAACAAAAGGGGTAGGGGTTGACCAGACCAAAATGGAAAGGGCTCTCTTTTCATGGGAAAAAATCGAAAACAGTCAAACAAATCCGAGTACGGTACCGTGTTGTCAATGGTGAATGCATGCTGACGTGGCAGTCGAGTTCTCCTGCTTGCTTTCATAAATCTCGCAGAAAATGATGGCGGGGAAAGCGATGCTTATGAGGCTCAGTTCATCTCTCTTTAACAGAACACCAGACACAAAACTAAACTGTGTCTCTGTTAGTTCGTCTGAGACTTTGAGGTTAAGGGTTCAGTTAAGATCCTTGTGTCACTCCCTCTGCTTCACGCACACTCACATTCCCGCTTCAAAATTCGATGTTGGGGGTTAGATCCCCTGGGTGAGGGCCCCCACAGCGAGTTTTTGTATTTATTCGGTTTTGGGATATGGCGGAATCATCTACCACTTCTGCTGTTTCAGTTGATTTCATTTCCAGAGACAACAACAGGTTGTGGAAAGGGGCATTTGCTGTGGCTGGAATCATGGTTACCCTCGTCACCTATGGTCTCTTGCAGGTTTCCTTTTTATTTTATTTCATCGATTTACTAGCACCTCTCTTCATGTGTGTCATAACAGTACTAGGATCTCTCTCTCTCTCTCTCTATTCTATTCTTCAATCCCGTTATTGTTGTAAAAATTGAGATTCTGGGAGGCAGTGTGGCATTTCGGAACCGAGTGAAATTATGTACCTTTTAAAATTGAGAGGCATCTTCAAAAAAATTCCCTTTTTTGGGTCGAATCAAACTTAACAATAGCAACTGTCTTACTCTTTTTGATGAGTCAAATCTTTACCGTTTAGGAGGGGCTGTAATTAAGTTAGTAATGTACTCGTGCTTTGGTAATTTAGAATATCATTGCTAGTCTTATTTGGATGCAAAACATGAATGGATAATCTATTTTTAAGGTTTAGTTTGGTAAAACTTAAATAGAAGGACACTAGAAAGAACTAGTGTTAGAAACAAACATGATTTGGTTGCTAAGTTCTTTTGGTTTGAATGGAGTAGTCTTGCTTCTGAGTAATTTGATGCTTGTTTAGCTATATAATTTACCTATAAGGTGTGAATGGGTTTGTACTGATTAGACCAAGTTTCTTTCTTTTGAATAGATTAAATCAAAGTTCTCTCTGAAAGCAACATCTATCTAGTGACTTATACTTTTGGTTCTTGCAGGAAAAGATCATGAGAGTACCATATGGAGCAGAAAAAGAGTATTTCAAATATTCACTGTTTCTTGTTTTCTGCAACCGCATCACAACATCCGCTGTTTCTGGTGGTTCTTTGCTGGTAAGTGTATGCCATATGCAAAAAAGTACGGTCACTTGCATGTGTAGGTTCGACACATTTTGCAGTATTTGATTGCAGATCTTTCCTGTTACTAAATTTATTCTTCACTGTTTCTTACAGGCAAGTAAAAAGGCTATGGACCCGGTAGCTCCTGTTTTTACTTATTGCCTTATCTCGGTATCAAACATACTAACTACAACTTGCCAGTATGAGGTTAGTGTCATACTTTCTGTTGGCCTGTAATCTCACAAATAGCTGCTACCGTTAATGGTTGCAAATTAGTCACCCTATTATATGGAATAATCATATTTCCTTTTGCAGGCCCTCAAATATGTTAGTTTTCCTGTTCAGACCCTTGCAAAATGTGCAAAAATGATACCAGTTATGGTAGGTCAAACTTTAATACTGTATCTAATTAATCATTTTGATTTATGGTGATGACTGGCTTATTTCTATATTCATTATATTACATCACTGGTATTTGTCTTGTACAATTAATTTGCACCTTATTCATGCTGTGGGTGTGTGCTCATACTAATTGTGGCCCCTTTGTTCAGATTAGAACACATCCACAAAGACAATGTAAATTTGATAGTTGAATTTTTTATTATTTGACCTACTTGAACTATGTAATGAGATAAAAAAGTCATTTCATTTATAACAATCGCCCAATTACATTTTCGTTACGTCTGTTTATGACACTAGGTGAGAAGAGGTATCAAAAGACCACAGAAACTTAATAGAACTAAAGTCATTTAGGACATGTGGTAGCTAACACAACGTCTCTCCAATAGGTTGTGAAAACAGAGCTTGAGCTACTTATAAAAGATGGCTATTTTATACTTTTGCAACCCATTTCAGTTGTGGAGTATTTACACTTGTTAGTTTATGAATAATATGATTTTTAAACGAAAGTTTGGAGGATTGATGATTCGCATATTCATTAACATTATTAGACTAATTTTTTTGATGGTTTTTCCAAATTGATTTTGGACAAAATGGAAAAAACTAAGATTTAAAAGACTTGAAATTTACTTTTCATAATGATACGGTATTGTCAATAAAAGTAACAAACCATTTGTTAATGAAATAAAATTCTAAAGCAGGTTCCCAAAAACATGAATATGAATTAAATCAACCTGAAAATTACTTTTTATTACTAATGAGATAGGATGCACAGTAATGCTTTGACATTTTTGACAAATGTCATATCTGTTTTGTTTATCTTCAAATTTTGTTACTAATCCAATTTGATCACAATTCATTCAAAATTTTGTGATACTCTGATAGAGGTAGTGAACTTTGTTTAACATTAAACACCCTGCTCTGATGTCGTAGCAGGCAACAAAATCCTTCTTCAAAAAAAAGTATTATTTAAGTCATCCCGTATCTCTATTTCATGAACCATGGAATGCCACATTCAGGTTACGATCAGTGAATCTTCATCATCCCGAATGACAAAATTTGAGTCATTTGACCTCAATCCTCCACCAAAGATGTGATCTAAATATTTACCATCCCTTGAAAATCCTCCAAATGTATTGGCTCCACTGCAAATAACTCTAGCCTTCAAACATGTGGGGACCTACCACATTTGGAAGATCATTAGGACCCCAAAGGGATGAATTTCACCTCGTACATTGAAACATAGTATAATGAATAGGATGGTTGTATAAATATTTTCTCCTAATCAATATGGAGGTGATGATGATGATATTTTATCTTCATAATCTGCTATGTACATCAAATCTCACAATTTTGCATTATCTACGTTATCTGAAAAACAATTACTTCAAATACCTGGCCCAATTCTCTCTCTTTCTCACCATCTTTATCTTGCAATCGATAGATCAGGGAGAAGAGAGGTTGGGAAGATGCTGACCTTTGCATGTTCCCTACGATAAACTTTAAGAAACAAAAATATCTATCCACTACATTCTATACCGGGATTCTAAATGACACCTGAAATTAATTAAGTAAATGACTTTAAAGTTGAAGTGAGGCATTAAGCTGTGATGCACAGGTTGTATCGAAGCTCCAAGAGGATACTATATGATTTTGAAAGTTCTAGAGGATTTTTTTACTTGTTAGTCCAGTTGGTTGTGACTGTAAAAGGGCTTGTTATGTCATATGTTCGTCTGCATTTTTTTACTGCATGAGCCCCATTTCTTCGTTCTTGACTGATATCTTTTGCTATTCTTGCACTTGGAATCTTTCAATAATCCTCCTTCTGTGTGTCATACAGGTCTGGGGCACCATCATCATGCAGAAGAGATACCACGGACCTGACTATTTGTTCTCTTTTTTAATTACCCTTGGCTGCTCAGTATTTATCCTGTATCCGGTAATTATTGAGTCTTTAGCCTACTTTGTTTTTTCTACTGCCTTATTACATTTGTCTGCATACAATTACTTTCTATCGAAGAACTGGCAATGATTAACCATATGCTACCTTTTTAGCATTGTTCACTGTTTCGACATTGCATTTGGGTGGTATTGTTATTTCTTTCTGTATAAGAGGACTTTTGTTGAGGACCTGATAAGAAATTCCACGAGTGTATTATTATACTTTAGACAGAAGCCAAAGGAATGACAAGGCTTTTTTAATTGTAGAGAAACATTCCTAAGAAGCTATAAGCACTACTTTGTCCCTTAGAGGTGAAATTTATAAAATTTTTGACATTTGTTATCTACTTAACTGAAGCAAATAAAAAATGACTTGCCTTCACAAGATTTACCCTTAGACTACTGTTGGTATGTGGGGGTAACAGGCTAAGATTTCAGGGAGTACTATTTTTGCCAATTTTAAGAGTACATTTTACTCCAACTACGACTTGATTAAAGTTTTTCTTCCTAACACTCCAACTCACAATGGCAACAGTGCCAGCCGTGGCAGCAGAATGTCTGGTGGCATTGAAGACGACATGACAGCTATGGCACTAAGGCCAGGTGACGCAAGCAATGTGCGAGAATTCTAAATAATTATTGTAATCTGAGATAATATCTTTTAGAATCTTCCTAATTAGAGGAAATAGATACATAATCTTTTATTTTATTTTATTTTTTCAAGATTTTCTAGTTTCCCTATTTCCCGTTTTAGGAGAATTAGATTATTACAAATAAAGGGTATCAGAATGTATTTTTCATGATTTGAATAATAAATCAGTCTTATTTTCCACAATAATTGAGTCTTAACCAAAGCAATTCCATTTCCATTGTTCCAACAAGGAAGACTGGTGAAGGTGGATGCAAAATCCTTTGAGGAACTTTGTGGTAATTGCCATCAATGGATATTGCATTGGAAACAGAGAGTTGATGACCTCAACGAATTGAGTTTAATCTGCATGGAAATTGATCAAAATCAGTGTTGTAAAATTCAAACTACTAGAGGTGTCTATGGATGATGGATATTTCCATGAATGTTACAGATTTTACTTGACGAAAATAAATTGTGAACAAATACAATAAACAATTAGTTTTTTATTTGTTGATATTTAAGAACATTTTGATGCATAAATTTTAGACTAATACTAAACTTAACATCATAATGAGATTTTTGAACTAGTGATCCCAACTGGTATTCAAGCTTGCAAAATGGTTCTCCATTTTTATTTCACTATTCACTGTTTGTTCTGGAACTGGATCCGGTTTGACGATTACAACTTCACACTATGATATCTTGATAGCATTGATCCATAGGGAGAAAGTCATTTGAGATAGAATAGACACTTCTGATCAATTGGGTTATTAACTGTGGGTTGATATTATTTTTTTAACTTGCAATTCTGTCCAGATTATATGCTCATGATAATTATAGCAACTGATAGATGGCTTTCGTTGACATGATTTTTTATTTTTTTTTGGCTCATGCTTCAATTTGCCGGAGTACATGACAAATATCACTTTCTTACTCTTTGAAGGCTGGCAGCATTCTGCAATAGGCTAAACTAATGCATGTTTTTTTTTTTTTTTTTTTTTTATTGTAGGCAGGAACAGACGTAAGTCCTCACAATAGAGGAAGGGAAAATACAGTTTGGGGTGTTCTCCTAATGGTTGGCTATCTTGGGTATGTCACAGCACTTAATATATCCTTATGTGATTTTTTATATATTATTTGAGGGGGACGTGGAATCCAAAAATGAAGGCTTGCTCCCCTTGTTGTGAAATGGGATTGTTTGCGAAACTCTTGGTATTTGGGATAAATAATAAAATTATCTTACTCACCAATTAGTTTGAATAATTTCCTGCATATCCACTGACAATGTTCAGAGTTATCATTGGCTACAAAGTCATTGAAAAAACATTTCCTTGAGTTGTACTGGTGATTTGAAGTGCGCATAATATAGCTACAATCTTATATTTAGATACCTGCATTCTATTTTCAACTTTCGGACTTTAATGCATGCTAATCTGAAGAATTTATCTTAAATTTTTTTAACTCACGTACCAGTCAGACATTGAATCAAATACTTTTTTTTTTATGTATTAGGTTTGATGGCTTTACAAGCACATTCCAAGATAAGTTGTTTAGAGGCTATGACATGGAGATACATAATCAGATATTTTACACAACATTATGTTCTTGTATTCTTAGCCTGACAGGTTGGTTTGAAATTTTTGTTGAATCTTATTCTCGGTTAAGCATTCTTGTCTGGAATGTAATATGAAGATTTGTTTGCTGAGGTTGTTGAGGACAGCTTTATGATAGATAGAATTTCTAGAAGTATTGATGGTATTTGGAACATGCATAACTTGCACATGAAGAGTTCAAGAATGAAAGTATTTAATACTATAATGTTTGAACCTCAAGCATTTAAAAGGGATCCTTTGCATTGGTATTTCTTTTGCCTTTTGGCCTTGCTTTCTCTTTTTCTGCTTTCAAGAACTTCTCAGGTGACTACTAACTTCAAAATGATTATAAACTATCTTCACAGCCAATATTCTGAGTTGATATACACCTTTCTCTTGACTGGTTTGGAGAGTCTTTTTTTTTTTTTTTGAAATGTTTGTACTCTTGGTAGTTTTCATTTTATGATCATTTTTGGTTCGGTTTTGTTTCTATTAGAGCTTCATAATCTGCAATCCATTCTTTTGATACTTGATTTTTTTAGGTCTTATTTTACAAGGGCATCTAATACCAGCAGTAGAATTTGTTTATCAGCATCACGATTGTTTCTTTGACATAGCATTGCTTTCAACAGTAAGTAAACTTCCTCCATTTGTTTTATTTTTTATAATGTATTTTCCTTTTCAGTTTGTTTCTAAGATATTTTTAAATAGATACTAATCCCGGGCCTATGGTGATTTTACAGTTCTTTTCCCCTTTGGCTTCAAAAGCAAAACCAAAAATATTCCCCATATTCTTCATCTTATATTTCACTTATGAAAAATTTAAATTGTTGGTTCCAGGTTGCAACAATTAGTCAATTCTTTATCTCGTACACAATTCGCACTTTCGGTGCTCTGACTTTTGCAACCATAATGACCACAAGACAGGTAAGTTGCATACAGAAATCCAATTTTCATTTTCCAGAAAATCTTTTTTTTCATCTTTTTTATTCTAATTATTGTAGTTGTTGAGCATTATGCTGTCATGTGTGTGGTTTGCCCATCCTCTTAGCTGGGAACAGTGGATTGGAGCTGTAAGACTCACTTTTACCTTAACATTATAATGAATTCAGTCATATTATTCCTGCACTATGTTAGATCACACCCCTATTTGCACATATCAGGTCATTGTCTTTGGATCCCTTTATGGAAAAAGCTTTACGAGGAAACCACCTCAAAAGACAACCTCATCATCAGCAGAACTTGTTCAAAATGGGGATTCAAATAATTTGAAGCACAATCCATGACTTAGATGGAGCTAAATTTTACCGAACTGACAACTGCTAATGTCTGCTGTGGTGGTATGGCTTCAGCTTTAAGTTCAGAGTTGCTCTTTCATTATCATGATCGTGGATAGCTTCATTATACAGAGTTGGTTTGACTTAATATCCAGACAGCGCCAATTACAGCTAGGTTTGCAGATATTGGTATCACAGTCATAACAATAGAGAACTTCAAAGAATTTTAACCCCTGGTTTTTCTGTTGGGGAGATCAATTACAGACTGACCAGAGCCAAAAGATGTTTATAGACTGAAACATGTACAATGATTTGATCAAGCAAAGTTGCTACTTTGTTCTATTTATCAGAAATTTGTAAAGGAGAGATAGTAGTTTGTGGTTTCCAGGACTCATGTTTTACTTAAAACCGTAATTGTCAAATTTATAATGGTCTAATCTATAAGCATACTGTTCAGAATTATAACAGGCATTGAATATACTAACATCGTTCGTATGGATGAAGCTGCATGAGGTAGCATAGTGTCACTTTTCTGTGTATTATGTCTGCTAGAATGAAACACTTCATCCATTCTCTCTCTCTTCTATTGAAACACATTTTGTTTATTCTTAGGAAGACAACATCTAATAAACAAGAGAAGTCTGGCTGAAATGAATTTTTTGACAAGCTTTTAAAAGGGACAAAAGCTTGTTTTAACTTGTTTTGGTTAAAAACTTGTTTTAACATTTTTGTGAAACTGGTGAGTGAATAAAAGATTGTATATTTGGTACAATAAAATTACATTTTTCTAGTATAAACCATTTTTGTCGATAAAGCATTTCCATCTTCAGACGTATTATATATAAAAACTGTTGAATAATAATCAAGCACGCTTGATAAAATTTATAAGGAATCTTATTCCTGGGAATGGAAATATTTAGTTGAGAATGAAAATTCCCTTTGCAATGTTTTTTTTTTTCAATCTTCTATTGGGAATCGTGCTCTGTATCAGTGGAAGGATAAAGATGGTTATTGCAGTTATATTTATATTAATTTTAGGATCAAGTCCAATGATTCTCAAGGTGTGCAGAAAGCAAAATTCAACTTCTATTTGTTTTACTGCGTTAATACTTGAATGTATGAATGCGAGATAGGTACGTGAACTATGAAGGCTATAACAAGGGCTGGGGTGCCTCGATGCATGCTCTTTTCTTCTACCTCTCATTCTCAGCACTTTCAATTTCGCTACGATATACGGAATAATCTGAAGCTCAAATATCCTATCAGTGAGAATAACAACTTTGAAGAAACCATTGATGTTTTATGCCAGCAAAAGCGCGTCAAGGAAGCTGTTGAGTTGCTCCATCGCATTGATCATCGACCCTCTGGGCGTGTGTATTCCACCCTCATTGCCGCTTGTGTTCGCCACCGCGTTCTTGAATTGGGTAGGAGGGTCCATGCCCACACCAAAGCGTCTAACTTTGTTCTGGGGGTTGTCATGTCTAACCGTTTGCTCGACATGTATGCCAAATGTGGAAGCCTTGTCGATGCCCAGATGCTGTTTGATGAAATGGGTCACAGGGATTTGTGTTCTTGGAATACCATGATAGCTGGATATGCCAAACTTGGCCGACTCGACCAGGCTAGGAAACTGTTTGATGAAATGCCCCGGAGAGATAACTTTTCTTGGAACGCTGCCATATCTGGCTATGTTAGCCACGATCGGCCTTGGGAAGCTCTGGAGTTGTTTAGAGCGATGCAGAGGTGTGAGAGATCGAATTCAAATAAGTTTACCTTGTCCAGTGCCTTGGCCGCTTCGGCTGCCATTCCTTGCTTGCGTCTTGGGAAGGAAATTCATGGTTTTTTAATAAGAACCGAGTTGAACTTGGATGAAGTGGTTTGGAGTGCTCTGTTGGATTTGTATGGCAAATGTGGGAGTTTAGATGAAGCTAGGGGTATTTTTGACCAGATGAAGAGCAAAGATGTTGTTTCGTGGACTACCATGATTCATAGATGCTTTGAAGACGGAAGAAAAGAAGAGGGATTTTCATTATTTAGAGACTTGACGAGGTCAGGTGTTAGACCGAATGAGTATACGTTTGCTGGAGTTTTAAATAAATGTGCCGACCATGCTGCTGAACACCTGGGAAAGGAGGTTCATGGGTACATGATGCGTGTCGGGTATGATCCGTGTTCATTTGCAGTGAGTGCCCTTGTTCATATGTACTCGAAGTGTGGGAACACTAGAGTTGCAAGAAGGGTGTTCAATCAGATGGTTCAGCCAGATTTGGTATCATGGACTTCTCTAATTGTTGGGTATGCTCAGAATGGTGAGCCAGATGAAGCTCTTCATTTCTTTGAATTACTACTCCAATCCGGCACCAAGCCTGATCAAATAACCTTCGTGGGGGTTCTCTCAGCGTGTACTCATGCTGGATTAGTAGATAAAGGGTTAGAATATTTCCATTCAATAAGGGAAAAGCATGGGTTGATGCATACTGCAGATCATTATGCTTGTGTTATTGATTTATTGGCACGATCTGGACGATTCAAAGAGGCAGAGAATATCATTGATAACATGCCCATAAAGCCTGATAAATTCCTTTGGGGATCCTTACTTGGAGGGTGTAGAATACATGGGAACCTTGAACTGGCTAAAAGAGCAGCAAAAGCATTATATGAGATAGAGCCAGAGAATCCCGCTACGTATATCACTCTGGCTAATATTTATGCTAATGCTGGTCTATGGACGGAGGTAGCCAAAGTTAGAAAGGATATGGACAATAGGGGGATAATGAAGAAGCCAGGTAAGAGCTGGATTGAAATTAAAAGAAAAGTACATGTGTTCTTAGTAGGAGATACATCTCACCCAAAAACAAGTCATATACATGAATTCCTAGTAGAACTCTCGAAGAAAATGAAGGAAGAAGGCTACGTTCCTGACACAAACTTTGTGCTACACGATGTGGAGGAGGAGCAGAAAGAGCAAAATCTTGTTTACCACAGTGAGAAACTTGCTGTTGCCTTTGGAATACTTTCAACTCCCCCAGGAACTCCAATCAAGGTGTTCAAAAATTTAAGAACTTGTGTAGACTGTCACACTGGCATCAAATACATATCAAAGATCGTTCAGAGAAAAATAATTGTGAGAGATTCTAATAGGTTTCATTGTTTTGAAAACGGAATCTGCTCATGTAAAGACTATTGGTAGTATTCCATGCAATAGACGTGCCAAGCATGGAGTGAATTGGTGTCTTGAATCCATGGTTCTGAATACGCAGCCTCTGACATTAGTTGCATTGGTCAAAATCTTTTTCCTCCTTTGCTTATATTTAAATGGTGCTACTTCCAAGCGAAGCTCTTGGTTACCCACTGCACTCATATACCAAATGATCAATAAAGATCTAAACAATATTATGCAGGGAAAATCAATGATAAATGGGATCTTTTACAGATATATTGTTTATCAATGTATAGCGTAATAACAATAATGGTGGGGGTCGTATTTTCAAATTGCAGTATTGACTACTGGCATGGTGCCGCTTGGCATTCTTTGTTGGCTTTATTTGTTGGTTCTGAGTTATAGGAAGTGGTGACTTAGCAAGGTCTCAAATGTGGCAAATTTTCAGACAATTGTGTATTTTTCGTCAATGGTTTTCAATTTTTTATGCTAGTTGATGCAGTTGGTGGGCATTATGGCATGTCACATGTGTGGTTTGCCCATTCCATTAGCCGGGAACAGTGAATCAAGCTGTATGGCTCATTTTTACCTCTACTTAACATTATAGTGAAGTGAGTCATGGCACTTGCAATCTTAGAACTATCTTTTTTTTTATCCTTACATGCAACTATTTTGAACCTTGTGTAATGTGTGAGATCCATTTATCTGCTCAATAAATTTTGTGGCAAGCATTGTAATAGCTGTATCAGGTCATCTCTCCGGGAAAGTGCCGCAAAATGCAGTCTCCTACGTAGGCACTTGCTCAGTATGGAGATTCAAATCATTTGAAGGACGATTCAAAGCTGCAATGGAGGTAATTGACACCTGCTAATGTTTGAAGTGGAGGGTTTCAGTTCAGAGTTGGACATTCAATATTTAAGATCATGGATAGTTACATTATACAGAATTGGTTTAACTTTAACTTCAGCTGCAGCTAGATTCGTGGATTTTGATATCGGACATAACAATAGAGAGAGCTTGAAAGGATTTCCAGTGGGGAAGATCATTTATAGACTGACCAGAGCCAGAAGATATTTATAGATTGGAATATGTACAGTGCATTTTCTCAAGCAAAGTTGTTACTTATGTCATGATTTTCAGAAATGTGTAGAGGTGACTAGGAAAGAGGTTTTGTGTGGTAATTTCAAGAATACAGTAACTAGCAATATTATGATGGTATAATCTCCATGTATACTGTGCAAAACTACAACAGGCAAAGAGTGTGTACTAACACAAGGGAACCTTGATTCCCTAGTTCATTCCATTAAAGAAATTGACGAGTTAAAATTAAAAATAAACACGAGTTTGTCTTTCCCTTTTGAGAAAAAAAAAAAAAAATAGTAGCGAGGTAGTATTGTTTTCATTCGTTATTTATTCTAGATTGCACAATGAATATGAGGGAGTTGCTTTCTGTACTCCGAAAATTGCTTATTGCACTAACTTGCAATTGTTCTTTCATCTTCCAGATTAATCCATCCTAAATGCGGAAAACGTAGAAAAACATTTTTTGGTGCTAGAGGTAACTGCTTTATTGGAACTCCTAGACCAAAATAGTCAAATAAAATCAGCTACTTCATTGGCTGGTGATAAAGTACTCAACAGCCTGTGATTATTTTTCTATCCAACGTAAATAACATCACATCCGAGCATGACTTTTTTGTTTATTTT
This sequence comes from Vigna radiata var. radiata, assembly GCF_000741045.1. Classification (NCBI taxonomy): domain Eukaryota; kingdom Viridiplantae; phylum Streptophyta; class Magnoliopsida; order Fabales; family Fabaceae; genus Vigna; species Vigna radiata. Next base: position 5,302,239 of record NC_028354.1, read on the forward strand.
GAAAAGGTTATGTTTACTGAAATAAAGCTTTTTTCTTGCTCCAAATGCAAATGTTTTTGAAGCTGACGTTACTTTGTACATTTATTTTTTAATAAAAGCAGATGTTCCGGCAGATTAAATTTTTCGCATTTTTCGTTATTGATTCGGAATTATTTTATATTAACATGAACATTGAATACTTTTTTTTCATCATAATTACAGTATAAATCTCTCAATAATTTAATAAATAAAATCAATGTTTTTTCCACAATATAAAATAATTGGTCTAAAAGCCACATTAACATATCCAGACAACTGATTTTCAAGCAGATTAATTTTACGCAATCAGTTTGAATTATGATTTCATTTTCACGAATCCAAAAAAGAGCCCCACACTTTTCTTCTTAAGCTCTTGACATGAAATAAGCAAGATTTGCAAACGTTAATCTAAACAAAATTTACGTCCACAGTTTCCCTTTAAATTAAACAAGTGTCTTGAATTTTTGGGAGATCTCAGACTCAAATCTTATCCCTCGTTACCATTGTTCCGAATATTTTCAATTTCCGAGAAACAAATTTTGTACAAGACCTACTAACATTTTTTTTCTGACGACTATGCCTCTTGTTTATTATATCCTAAACTAAACTATCTTACATTGCGGAATCACCCTTGTGTTCTCCATAACTTTAGACTTCTGTCTACCCATCCCTTACTGAACTCTTCCCTATCAGGTATTGATCTTCTCAACTAAGTCATCCAGTATCCCTTCAGCTAATGATTATGGAAAATAGAAAATTTGTGCATTCAGGGAACCACAAGTAAGATTGACAACAGTTTGCAGCAGGTACCAGAGGAATAGCTGCTAGCAGCTAATGAAAGCGTAATTAAACTCATTCAGATTTCAGACCGCAATGGATAAACTCTGTTCGAACCCCATAACACCCTCATGACACCAAACTTTGTTTCAGCCTCTGCAAATGTGGTGCCAGTGGCTTCTGATGGAAAGGGTAGCCGCGTGCCTTTATCAGCTTTGAGCTCAGAAACATCCACAACGCAGCTGGCTGATTCCTCCAAACTCTTCCCATACCACTTACCGTGCATCTGAAACACTTTTCCTCTGCCAATTTCATCACCTCGGGCACCAACAAGTATAACATACTGACCTGCATTGCAACGACCAAATTCTGGAGAACCAAGATCAACAAATCGAGCCAGAGAAGGCTCTGGTTTATTATCGCCTGAAGCTATTCTCGCAGCAAGTGATACGTCACCTGGACTCTCAGGCGAGTCATAGGACACAGGTACTGGCCCTCTTTGCTTTTCTAGGACAGGATTGTCAACATCGCCTCCTGCTGCGCGAACATCCCTAGCTGTGCGAGCAAGCCTAGCTTTTCGGTTGTTCAACCTAATACAACAAACATGAAATTCAATTACAAATCAATCCGGATAAAGCCAATTGCTTAA